>NW_007060651.1:0-374 GCF_000164805.1 Carlito syrichta | reverse complement strand
TCCTTCTTCAGTTTCTTCTGCTTCTTCTTCTGCTTCTGCTTCTGCTTCTTCTTTTTCTTCATCTTCTTCTTCTTCTTCTTCTTCTTCTTCTTCTTCTTCTTCTTATTCTTCCTCTTCTTCTTCTTCTGCTTCATCTGCTTCTGCTTCTTCCGCTTCTTCTGCTTCTGCTTCTGCTTCTGCTGCTTCTGCTGCTGCTTCTGCTGCTGCTTGTGCCTCTTCTGCTAGTTCTGCGGCTTCTGCTGCTTCTGCTGCGTCTGCTGCTTCTTCTTCTGCTTCTTCTGCTTCTGCTTCTTCTGATTCTGCTTCCGCTTCTGCTTCTGCATCTTCTGCTTCTGCTTCTTTTGCTTCTGCTTCTGCTTCTGCTTTTGCTGCTG
>NW_007060650.1:0-715 GCF_000164805.1 Carlito syrichta | reverse complement strand
GTCTCTCTGTCTACCTGAAAATGAAGAGCATTTCTCTATGTCTTGTCTGTAACTCTTGGTTTCCTATCTTCAACCAGTGACTTTGAAAGTGCTTGAAAACAAGGAGTAATCACACCTACTCATAGTTCCTCATATCTACTACCATACAGAGAACACAAACTCATCCTCCAAAGAAGCTATGATATTTATAGAATCACAGCACTGCTAAAATAATTGCATCATATTTGAATCACTTTTAACAACTACATTTTTAGACTAAAGTATCTGCAATCAGGATATTCTGGCATCTCCAATGGGTCATATTTGCTTTGCATGTATGTAAAGGATTGATTTATAGATTTTTAAAAAGCCAAGGAATGCTATTTCTTTAATTTTTGTGTCCATCTCTTGCTAAACTGAAATAATATATAGTTTTTAAGCAGTTGTTTCTTCTTCAGGTACCATTCAACATGGTTCACAATTTCCAGGCTAAGTTTGAGATGTGCCATTTACAAAATTTTAATTTCTGATTACCGACTTGGTGAGGAGGCAACACTGATGAGCATGCTAAACACTGACCTCGATGTAGCAATATATTAAGTGACAAAATACAACTCTGAACCATAGACCTTTAAGTTGTTGTTTGTGTATACAGTTTTTGCATATTTGTAGTGAAAGAAATATAAAGAATTGGGTAAATCATTCATTCTTTACACATTTTTACTTAGGTACTAGG
>NW_007060649.1:0-498 GCF_000164805.1 Carlito syrichta | reverse complement strand
AGTTCCAACTTTTTCAATCGCCTGGAATACCTTCAGTAGGATTGGTATCAGCTCCTCCTTAAATGTCTTGTAGAATTCTGCTGGAAGGCCATCTGGACCAGGGCTTTTTTTTGTAGGAAGTTTTCTTATTACGTGGTCGATTTCCTTGATTGTTATTGGTTTATTTAGGGTCTCAATTTCTTCTTGTTCCAACCTAGGTAGGTTGTGTGATGTCAGAAAGTCTTCCATTTCCTTCTGGTTTTCAAGTTTGTTTCCATACAAGTGTACGTAGTAGTCTCTAATGATCTTTTGTATTTCTTCAGGGTCAGATGTGACTTCATCTTTTGTGTTTCTGATTATGCTTATTTGGTTTTTTTCTCTTTTTTTCTTGGTCAGTCTAGCTAGGGGACCATCAATCTTGTTTACCCTTTCGAAGAACCAGCTTTTTGTTTCATTGATTTTTTGTATTATCTTTTTGTCTTCTATGTCCTGGATTTGGGCTTTTATTTTGGTGATCAG
>NW_007060648.1:0-675 GCF_000164805.1 Carlito syrichta | reverse complement strand
TACTAACCCCTGCTATGGGGGTCCAACTAATTGGAACCACATTTAAAGGTCCCCTGCCTCTGAACACAGTGGGACTGGTGGTGGGCTGTAGTTCCGCCACCCTAAAAGGCTTGGTGATTCACCCAGGGGTTATTGATTCAGATTACACCGGGGAGGTCAAGGTAATGGTTTCATCCCCCTGAGGCATTTCGGCTATCTCACCAGGAGACAAGATAGCTCAATTACTTCTGAGTAGCTTACATGAGAAATTTCCTGCGGAGAACAAAGAGCGGGGAGACAAGGGGTTTGGGTCTACGGGCGCCCCCCAGATATTTTGCTCATTAGATCTCAGCACCAGACCGGTGCTCAGAGTCACAGTTAATGATAAGCCCATAGTTGGTTTATTAGATACAGATGCCGATCGTAGCGTCGTTAGCACCACAGACTGGCCGCCGGGGTGGCCCACACAGCAGTCAGACCAAACCTTAACAGGCCTGGGGTATGCCCAGATGCCGCAGATTAGTTCTCGCTTGTTGCCATGGAAAGATGAAGAGGGCCACCATGGGGATTTCCAGCCCTATGTGCTGAAGGTCCCAATTTCTCTATGGGGCCGAGATATATTTACAGCTTATGGGTTACAAACTAAAAATGAAGGGATGTTATAGCCCTCAGCGAGAGGCATCATGCATGGCATGG
>NW_007060647.1:0-568 GCF_000164805.1 Carlito syrichta | reverse complement strand
GCCTAAGTTAAAAGTGCACAGTGTGTGTGCATGCATGCATTTGCACTAACATTTTTTTTTTAATTGGAGTCTCACTCTGTTGCCCAGACTAGGTTGCAGTGGCATGATCATGGCTTACCTCACCCTCCCAAGTAGCTGAGACTACAGGCATGTGCCACCATGCGCAGCTAATTTTTTGATTTTTTAGATATAGAGACAGAGTCTCACTATGTTGCCCAGGCTGGTCTCAAGCAGTCTTCCCAGCTCAGCCTCCTAAATTGCTGGGATTGTAGGCATGAGTCAGCACACTCAGCCTGCACTAACTTTTTGGCATATCTTGTATATCAGCCTTAGTAGTAATGTTAGGAGTGAGGGAAAATAAAGAAAAAGAAAGTACTGCACATTAAGTAAAAATGTTACATGTAGAGCACACACTAATTTACTTGATCATTTTCTTTAAAAGAGTATTCTAGACATTATTTTGAATTATGTTGATATCTATTTTTTATAAAATGTATTGTAACTCATCCAAAGTTTTTTTTTTTTTTTTGAGTTGAAGTCTCACTCTATCACCCAGACTGGAGTGCAG
>NW_007060646.1:0-787 GCF_000164805.1 Carlito syrichta | reverse complement strand
GCTGGAGTGCAGTGGCATAATCATGGCTCACTGTAGTCTCAACCTCCTAGGTATAGGATACTTCTGCCTCAGCCTCTTGACTAGCTGGGACTACAGGGGCATACCACCATGTCTGGCTAATTTTTTATTTTTATTTTTGCAGAGATGAGGTTGCTATGTTACCTAGGCTGGTCCCAAACTCCTGGGCTCCAAGCAGTCCTCCCACCTTGGCCTCCCAAACTGCTGGGATTATTACAAGTATGAGTCACCGTGTCCAGCCAGAAATTTTTTTTTTTTTTTTTTTGGTAGAGACAGGATCTTGCATGTTGCCCGGGATGGTCTCGAATTCCTGGGCTCAAGTGTTCCTTTCACCTTGGCCTTCCTAAGGGCTGGTATTACAGGCATAAGCCACTGTGTCCTGCTTAAAAAAAAAAAAGTACTCCTTATTCTGCTTTTTAAAATGTTTTAACTTTCTAAGGATCTTTGGAACAACAATTTTGCTATTGAGAACTCATGGAGATGACTGCAAGTCATATGCATGCATATACATGAATTGTAAGTATCCAAGAAGTGTTTTCTGAATGACAAATAACAGAAGCATTACTTCATGGATTAACAAATGCCACAGGTCAAATTATGCCTCTCTCTCCCTCTCACCCCCAACAAAAACAAATGTCAAAATGACATGAAAGCAGACACTGAAAAAACAATCTGTAACAAAGGTGCTGTGTTCCTTACCATGTGAAAAAAGGAGTCCTATTTTACTTAAGAATAGCATCACTGAATTCACAAAACCAGTCACCACTTT
>NW_007060645.1:0-634 GCF_000164805.1 Carlito syrichta | reverse complement strand
TGGTTACACGAGTCCTCCATTTCAAACCTAAAGAGTGTCTTCCTAAGAGTTAATCATGAGGCAGGTTTTGGGAGTAGGAATCTGGATAATGGGAGTCCTCATATCCAGGAAACTGCACTGTCTATTGCTAAGGAAGAATAAGGAATCTGGTTTAAACGTGTCCTCAACCCCCCAAAAAACTTCAGGGTGTCTTTCTAAGGGTTAAACATGAATTTGAGTTTTTGAAGCATAATCTAGGGAAATGATATCGTCATATACAGGCAACAGCACGGACATTTCCGTAGAAAGAATATGGAATATGGGTGACATGTTTTCTCAATCCCCAAAAAACTCCAGGGCATCTTTCAAAGGTCTAAACAAGCATCAGGGTTTTGACGCATGTATGTCAGAACGAAAGTACTAATATACTAGCTACTGCACGACAGGTGCTAAAAATATGGAATCTGGGTTATACGAATCCTCAATCCTGAATATCTACAGGGCATCTTGCTGATGGCTAAAGAAGAATCAGGGATTCGAGGTATGAATGTGGGTAATAGCAGTCCTCGTATACAGCAAACTACATGGCCTCTTGATAAGAAAAAAGAAGAAATCTGTTTTACACGGTTCCTCTATCAAAAAATCTACATGGTGT
>NW_007060644.1:0-806 GCF_000164805.1 Carlito syrichta | reverse complement strand
ACTGGTTGTGTCAGCTAGCTAGCTTGTTAGCTAATGAGTTAAGTCAGATGATTATGCCACTTAGCTAGCACGTTAGAAAACGAGTAAGCTAGCTAATCAGCCAGCTGGTTAAATCAGCTAGCTTGCTAGCCTGATAACTAAGTCAGCTTGTTAGCTAGGTGACTAGCTAGTTAGCTAACAATTTACGGCTACTGGCTAGCTAGGTAGTGAGCTAGTTAAATCAGTTGGCTAGTTAGCTGGTTAATTCAGCTAGTTAATAGAACTGGCAAACAAACTGGCAAGGTAGGTAACTAGATAGTTAAGTAAGCTAGATAGCTACTTGGCTAGCTAGTGGTGTCTTCGGGTTAATTCAGTTGGGTAACCAACTGGCTAGCTGGTTAAATCATCTAGTTTAGTCATCTGTCTAGCCAGTTGTGTAGGTAGGTAGCCAGCAAGAAAAGTCAGCTTGCTAGCCAGCAAGGCTAGCTGTTCAATTCACCTAGTTAAGTCAGCTGGCTAGCCTGCTGGCTAGGTAGGTAGCTAGCTAGATTAGTTAGCTGGGTAACCAGCTTGCTAGCTTAAGTCAGCAAGATAAGTCAGCTGGCTAACCAGCTGGCTAGATAGGTTGCCAGCTAAGCTAATTAACTCAGCTTGGTAGCCAGCTGAGTAGCTGGTTAAGTCAGCTAGTTAAGTTAGCTGGCAACCAGCAGGCTAGATATTTAAGTCAACTCATTAAGTCAGCTGGCAACCAGCAAGCTAAGTAGTTAAGTCAACTCATTAAGCCAGCTAGTTAGTTAAAAAGCTAGTTAAGTTAGATGGCCAGCTAG
>NW_007060643.1:0-805 GCF_000164805.1 Carlito syrichta | reverse complement strand
TTTCCTCTTCTTGGTTCACTTTGATGTTGAGAACTTCTAATGAATTCTTCTGTTCAGCAAAGGTATTTCTCAGTTTCAAGATTTCTGTTTTAGTATTATTATTATTGCAATCTTTATGTTAAATTTCTCTGATAAACTTCTTAATTGCTTTTCTGTGTTATCTTAGAGATCACTGAGGATCCTTAAAACCACTGTTTTGAATTCCTGTTCAGAGAATTCACAAATTACTCACAAAAAGACCAAAAAGTTTTTTTTTCTTATCCTTTTTGGAGGTCATGGTTCTCTGTTTGCTGTTGTTCCTTATAAATATATATCTATGTCTGCCTTGCAGTTTTCTCTGTCTGGCTTGTTTGGAGTTTTATTGAATATATTTGTTTAGTGAATCTTTACTGCTGGGTCACTGCAGTGGATTGCAGTGTCCCAAATGAATGAAGGGCCCAGAGATTATCTTGGCTGTGTAGAAAGGCTGCTGGGGATTTGTACCCAAGGGGCCTGTAGCATGTACCTCCTGTAACGTGGTGCTTCTGAACAGCCACTCTGATTGGCATCTCCTTTGACTGAGTTGTAGAACAGAGTTTCCAGGGCTGGGGTTGGTAGTCCCACCTACCTCTTTTGTCTCTGCCTGTTCTCAGGGACATTTCACCCTTCAGGCAGTCACAATGCTTCCCACAGTTAAAGCGAGGACAGGTCTCCTGCCAAGAAACTACAGATGTGGGGAAGCTGGCTGATCACTTCAATTTTACTTTTTCTAGTATAGAAATGGTTGGGGGAAAATTTTCCACATGCTTGGTGCTAGATAGCATGG
>NW_007060642.1:0-692 GCF_000164805.1 Carlito syrichta | reverse complement strand
GATGTAAGGCTTCCAGCCGCTCGTAGAGCGGCAGCGACCAAGCCGCCTCGGCAGACCGAGGGCGGAAAAATAAGTTCGAAAATAACACCACTAAATATATTCCCAAAGCACAAGCTTAGAGTGGGAGAATAAAAGGAAGGGGGGGTGGGGGGGGGACGTAACTTCAGCAACTAAATATGACAGTGGATTGTCACGGCTGGTGATAACCCCCGATCCGAGGAAATGCTTCCTAACCGTACTGAATTGCCCTTAATAATGGATTTATAATTCAAATTATGGATTGCAAAGAAACTCAATGATATTAAAGAAAAAATGGATACCAAGTCAAACAGGCCAAGAAAATGGTCCAACAACTGAAAGATGGCATGGCCATTCTAATAAAGAACCAAACTGAACTTCTCAAAGAAATTCTCAGGAATTTCAAATAATAACAGACTGGACCAAGAGGAAAGAAGAATTTCGGAGTTTGAAGACCAATCCTTTGAATTAACCCAGTCAAATAAAAATAAAGAAAAAAGAATTTTTTAAAATGAACGACACATTCTAGAAGAATGGGTTTTTTTTTTAAAGAGACCAAACCTTCATCTAGCATTCCTGAGAGAGAGGAATAGAACGGGAACCATCCAGAAAAAACCATTTGGTGACAAAATCCAAAAAAATTTCCTTATCTTTGACAGAGAGGTCAACATATC
>NW_007060641.1:0-942 GCF_000164805.1 Carlito syrichta | reverse complement strand
TCAGGTTTAAATTGTTCACTTTTGAGTACATAATTTTACAAAAAGTGAATAGTGTTTTCAAAACATGGGAGGAGGAAGACAGGTCAGAAAGAAGAAGATGAAGCATATATCTACGATGTTTTGATATCCCTTAGCTTAGATTCCCCCCATCTCCACAATTGTACAGGGTAGATTGAGATAACTGCTGTTACCTGGCACAGAGTACAACAATTCTTATGGATATTACTGCATGTTTTTTCATCTGAATATAATTTACACTTGGAAATTTGAATTTCATATTTTGGTTGTCGAAGAGTTTGGTTGTCCACCATTTAAGGCAAAGAACCATTCATCATTAATAAGTAGCAGGTTTCAGTAAAATGTTTTGAAGGCCATAGTTCCACTCCAGCAAACAACCGTTCACATTTTTCTGTACCGTGGGCTCTGGGCTGAGTTGGAGTCTCACTCTGTGATCCGCACCGGAATGCAGTGGCCTCTCCCGGCCACCGCAACCTCGACCTGCTGGGCTCCATTGATCCTTCCGCTTCAGCCTTCCGAGGAGCTGGCATTACAGGCATGTGCGACCACGCCAGGCTGATTTTTTGATTTATTGTAGAGATGAGGACTCCCCAAGTTGCCCAGGTTTGTCTCGAACCCGCGGGCTTAAGTTGTCCTCTCCCCGCAGCCTCCTCAATCGCAGGATTACAGGCTGAGTCAGGGAACCTGGCTATTTTCTGTTATGGTTTGGAGATGGAGTCTCATTCTGTCGCCCACACTGGAGTGCAGTGGCCGCTCCCGGACCCCGCAGCCTCGCCCCGCTGGGCTCCGCCGATCCTTCAACTTCAGCCTTCTAAGTAGCTCTAAATACCGGAGCGTGCTACCACGCCCGGCTAATTTTTGGATGTATTGTAGAGATGATTCTTGCCCGTTTCTCTTTTCTAATGTCATATTTGTGTGCGATCT
>NW_007060640.1:0-388 GCF_000164805.1 Carlito syrichta | reverse complement strand
GATATCAAGACATTAATGGAGAGATTAAAAAGAATTGAGGAGAGACAAGAAGAAACTAGGAAGGAGCTGATATCTGAGATTATAGTAATAAAGAATACTGTGAATGAAATAAATAACAAACTGATAAGCATGGAAAGCAGATTTACCCAAACAGAAGAAAGAATCTCAGAGCTTGAGGACCAAAATAAAGAACTAACCCAAACTATTAAAAACACAGAAAACAAGCTCAAAAAGACAGAACAAAACCTCCAAGAGATGAGCGATTACTTCAAGAGACCAAACCTAAGAGTAATTGGCATACCTGAAGCAGAAAGAGAGACAGAGACCCTACTAGAACAAACTTTCCATGAGATCATTCAAGAAAACTTCCCTTATCTAATCAGTGATG
>NW_007060639.1:0-724 GCF_000164805.1 Carlito syrichta | reverse complement strand
TAGGGTCTCTATTTCTTCTTGTTTCAACCTAGGCAGGTTGTGTGATGACAGAAAGTCCTCCATTTCCTTGAGGTTTTCAAGTCTGTTTCCATATAAGTGTACAGAGTAGTCTCTAATGATCTTTTGTATTTCTTCAGGGTCAGATGTGACTTCATCTTTTGTGTTTCTGATTGTGTTTATTTGGGTTTTTTCTTTCTTTTTCTTGGTCAGTCTAGCTAGGGGACCATTGATCTTGTTTATCCTTTCAAAGAACCAGCTTTTTGTTTCACTGGTTTTTTGTATTATCTTTTTGTCTTCTATGTCCTGGATTTGGGCTTTTATTTTGATGATCTGGATTCTTCTGCTGAAATTAGGGTTTTTGTGGTCTTGCTTTTCCAGCTTCCTTAGGTGGCTTGTTAGGCTGTTAACTTGTGATCCTTCCATTTTCTTCATGTGTATTTGTAGGGATATAAATTCCCCTCTTACTACAGCTTTTAGAGTGTCCCAGAGATTTTGGTAAGATGTTTCTTCATTTTCACTTGTTTCCAGGTATCTTTTGATCTCTGTTTTGATTTCATCATTGACCCAGGAGTTGTTTAGCATCATGCCGTCTAGTGTCCATGTCTTTTAGGGTTTTGGGGGGACCTTGCTGGTGTTAAAGTTTATTTTTATTCCACTGAGGTCCAAGAAGGTATATGCTAGAATTTAGGTCATTTAAATCTGCTTATGCTTGATTTATGGCCAA
>NW_007060638.1:0-338 GCF_000164805.1 Carlito syrichta | reverse complement strand
GAATTATGTGATTGGCAAGGATGGACCCTATAGTTGCTGCTCGTTTGTTTGTGGTGGGGTATGCCTCTACCCATCCAGAAAAGGTGTCGACCCAGATGAGGAGGTATTTGATGTTGCGAACTGAGGGCATGACAGTAAAGTCAACCTGCCAGTCCATACCTGGAAGCTGGCCCTGGGTCTGATGCATGGGAAATGGTCCCGGTTTTAAGGGGATATGGGGATTAGTTCGCTGGCAGATAGAACATTGAGAGGTAATGGTTTTTATAAGCTTTATATAATGGGGGTCGAGGGTGAAGAAGTTTTTTAGGAAAGACATTAGAGCAGAGGGATTGGTATGA
>NW_007060637.1:0-686 GCF_000164805.1 Carlito syrichta | reverse complement strand
GATGCCAATGGTCAACTCTAGTTTATGTTAGCAGTTAAAGGAATTGAAACTCAGTCATAAATTTTCAGCTCACTACCAAAGACTCTCTTGCCTCTGCACCATGACACTAAATTTATGCTTTATTTTTTAACCATGAGCTTTTCTGTGTGCAGGTTTCTATGTAAGTGTGCATAGCAGACCCACTTGAATGTATTTTGGGAGTAATCATCCAACACCACATAATCCTGTGTTTTATTAAAACCGGTTTTTCTTGTGGCAGTTCCAGAGACATAGTTTAGGGAAATTAATATAATGAGTTACTGTATACATGTTGATAAAGTAGTCTTCTAATATGATGGAATGTCTAATTATAGATGAAGTATCAATTTGCCTAGCAAATTAAATGCAGTATCCATTTGAATAAAACTCATGTACTTTGCAAAAATGGACCTTGATGAACCTATATTTATACTAAGTCATGAAAGCCAGAGTGGCATTGGTAAAGCTAAGTCCTCAGTAATGAGCCTGCTACGTGAATGTCCTTGTATCCATTCTGAGAATGAGAGTATTCTTTCTTCCCCCTTCTCTTCCTTTCTACTTCCCTTCCAGCTTCCCTCTACTTCTTCCTTTTTCTTTGCCTGTCCTGATATTGTTCTCCATGCCAATCTTGGTGAGCATGTGGTTCACCGCAGCAAAACTGTGGTTCT
>NW_007060636.1:0-844 GCF_000164805.1 Carlito syrichta | reverse complement strand
CTTTTGCCCATTTTATAATGGGGTTGTTTGTTTTTTCTTTTCAGCACGTTTGAGTTCCTTGTATATCAAAGATGTTAAGCCTTTGTCTGACCTGGCTTTTTCCCAGTCTGTAGGTTGTCTCCCTGCTCTCTTGATGGTTTCTTTGGCTTTGCAGAAGCTTGTCAGTTTAATAAGGTACCACTTGTCTATCCTCTCTCTTATGGCCTGTGGGTTTTGAGTTTTGTTCAGGAATTGGAGGCCAGTTCCGATTTCCATGGGGGTATGTCCTTCATTTTCTAAGGTTCTTATGGTTTGAGGTTTTACATTTAGGTCTCTGATCCATTTGGAGTCAACCTTTGTGCATGGGGATAGGTAGGGGTCCTGTTTCAATCTTCTGCATGTGGTCAGCCAGTTTTCCCAGCACCATTTACTGAATAGGTTCTCCTTTCCCTAGTGGTAGGTGGTGGAAGCTTTGTCGAAGATGAGTTGGTTGAGAAATTGAGGTTTTGCTTCTGGAATCTCAATTCTATTCCATTGACTATATGCCTATTCCTATACCAATACCAAGTTATTTTGATGATTGTAGCTTTATAGTAGAGTTTGAAGTCTGGTAATATGATACCACCTGCTTTGTTTTTTTTGCTGAGAATTGTTCTAGGCTATTCTTGGATGTTTTTATTTCCATATGAATTCCTGCATTGTTTTTTCTAAGGTCTGAGAAGAATGTTGCTGATAATTTGATGGGTATTGCATTGAATTTTGTAGATTGCCTTAAGTAGATGGACATCTTCACAATGTTGATCTTCCAATCCATGAAGCATGGGATATTTTTTCCACTCGTTTGTGACATCTTTGATTTCTTTGA
>NW_007060635.1:0-997 GCF_000164805.1 Carlito syrichta | reverse complement strand
CTGTCGCCCAGACTGGAGTGCAGTGGCTGCTCCCGGCCACCACAGCCTCGACCTGCGGGGTTCCAGTGATCCTTCCGCCTCAGCCTTCCAAGTAGCCGGAATTACAGGCATGCGCTATCACGCCCGACTGATTTTTGATTTATTGTAGAGATGAGGTCTCGCTGCCCAGGCAGGTCTTGAACCCACGGGCTCAGGCAATCCACTCACCTCAGCCTTCCAAAGTGCTGGGATGACAGGCTGAGCCACCGAGCCCGGTTAAAAGGTTACATCTTACAATATGTTTTTAATGTGGACTTGATAGAACCTAGGGCACATTTTCAGACGGTAGCATGAGGTGGCATGTCCCAGGATGGGCTCTGTGCTAAGCAACTTACAGCCATTTCCTCAAGTAACCCTGACAGTAACTTTATAAAGCACATCGTTATCTCCATGTTGCAAATGAGGAAATTGAGGCTTATCAAGAACAAGTAACTCATCTAAGGTCACACAGCCAGAACTTGCACTCACATCTCACCGACTTCCGAATAGCTTAAGCCATGTGACCTGACACTTATGGTGCTGAAATTCCTGGTCATACTCAACACAGGTAACAAAGCCAGATTAGAGTAGAACAGTACATTAGTAGAGTTTGCCATAAGGGAGACAGCAGGTAGGACAGCCCTAAGGTATCTGCATGCACTGAGCTAGTGCCCTGAGGTGTTTTCCCAGCCGAGTTGACCTTCTTTTGGGTTAGGGTGAGAGTAAAGATTCCCATCATGCACTGGGGATTCCGCCATGCAAATTAGGGAGTTCTGATTGGCTGACGTTCGACTTTGATCATTGACCAGTTCAAGGGGAACACGAGTGGCTTTTCTATGACGTGTCTTCCACAGTATTTCTAAAGCTCGGCAGGATACAGACACTGCACGGTGTATACACTACAATGAAAATATAAGCGAGCCTATATTTGAAAACTGGTAAATGTATATTTTTTAAATATGGAAATTTTTATTTATCT
>NW_007060634.1:0-440 GCF_000164805.1 Carlito syrichta | reverse complement strand
AGTCGTTCCGATGGCAGCGGCCGAGCTCTGTCTGTAGAGCAGGCTGCGATGCTGGGGTCCTCAGCCCCCCGGGGCGAGAGTCAGAGACCCACTGCAGATCTCCCTTGCAGAGGGCTTCAGACGCCGGGTTGCCCTGTCGCCATCTTCGAGATATCTTTTAATGATTGGCTCTGTTACTTGGGTTCTAGGAATATTGTTATTATTATTATTTTTTTGTCAGTGGAGTTAAAATCCATGAAGCTGTTATTGCTATTTTTTTCTTGGGTCAAAAAATAATATCAATTGTCTTAATAAATCCACTGGACATAAAAAAAATAATTCTTTTCACATAGGTAGAATACTTTACACAAGAAAGTATTCTTCTGACAAAAACCTTCCTTGATTCTAATATCAATGCTTTTTTCTTTTTTTTCCTTTCTGGGAGGAAAAAGCAAGTTCAT
>NW_007060633.1:0-735 GCF_000164805.1 Carlito syrichta | reverse complement strand
TGGAGTCTCACTCTGTCACCAAGGCTGGAGTGCAGTGGCACACTCACAGTCATTGCAGCCTCAACCTGCTGGGCTCAGATGATCCTTCTATCTCAGCCTTCCAAGTAGCGGGAACGACAGGCACATGCCACCACACCCGGCTAATTTTTTTTATTTATCGTAGAGGCACCATGTTGCCCAGGCTGGTCTTGAATCCATGGGCTCAGGCAATCCTCTTGCCGCAATCTCCCAAAGTGCTGGATTACAGGTGTGAGCCACCATGCCCAGCCAGAAAGCATTCTTGATGAACAAACATGGGATTTTTAAAAAACCAGTCAGTCTCATGGTTTAAGTGTTCATAAGAATCTAAAGAGAAAATGAAATCCAGTCTGTGCTTGGATGAGGGCAAACTAGCTAACATCTGGATACAGTCATTTTTCAAAGCAAAAAGTAACAAAATAATTTTAAAATAAATTCCCTTTTCCAAACAGCAGGATTCAAAATTATATTATGAGAACAATGTTAAGAAAAATACTGGAAAAAAATATATCAATATGTTAACACTGGTTTCCTTTGCGATGTGGTACTATGAATGGTTACTTTTCTATATTTTCTGGATTTTTCTACAGTAAATATATTCACTATATAATGGGGGGAAAAAAATACCCTTTTACAATCAGGCATTAAGATGCCATGCGGCTATTAAAAGAATGTGATATCTGAGTTTGCTAAAGCCAGATGCCATTCCTGAGAAGG
>NW_007060632.1:0-408 GCF_000164805.1 Carlito syrichta | reverse complement strand
TCACTAGAGTCTATAATACTGAGTGACCTCTCACAAAAAACAAAAAACCGAATATCACATGTTCTCACTCATATAATAGACCTTGAACATCCAATGCAATACTATGAGAAAATGACTGATGGTACTGGGAAACTATGGGGGGGTAGGGGGATGGGATTAACAGTAGCAAATATCTGTTGGGGGATGGGAAAACACTTCTTATCTACAGAGTGCCTGAATGAAACGTCATTGTACACCTAACCCTTAACTGTACCCCACAAAACCATAATAAAAAATACTGATTAATGAAAAAAATATATATATATATTTCAATAACTGCATTTCAATGTAATTGATTTCCTTGTAATATTATGTGTTACATTGTACATTTAAAAATATTATCTAAGAAAGGAGTCATAACCTTCCCTG
>NW_007060631.1:0-460 GCF_000164805.1 Carlito syrichta | reverse complement strand
CATAAATCAAGCATAAGCAAATTTAAAAGGACCGAAATTCTACCAAACACCTTCTCAGACCACAGTGGAATAAAAATAAACATTGACACCAACAGAGTCCCCCCCAAAACCCATAAAGACATGGACACTAAACAGCATGATGCTAAACAACTCCTGGGTCAACGACGAAATCAAAACAGGGATCAAAAGATAGCTGGAAACAAATGAAAATGAAAAAACATCTTACCAAAATCTCTGGGATGCCTTGAAAACTGTAGTAAGAGGGGAATTTATATCCCTACAAACACACATGAAGAAAATGGAAGGAACAGAAATTCACAACCTAACAAGCCACCTAAAGAAGCTGGAAAAGCAAGACCACAAAACCCCTAATTTCAGCAGAAGAATCCAGATCACCAAAATAAAAGCCCAAATGCAGGACATAGAAGACAAAAAGATAATACAAAAAAATCAATGAAAC
>NW_007060630.1:0-353 GCF_000164805.1 Carlito syrichta | reverse complement strand
CATTCACAGTATTCTTTATTACTGTTATCTCAGATATCAGCTCCTTCCTAGTATCTTCTTTTGTCTCCTCAATTCTTTTTAATCTCTCCATTATTGTCTTGATATCAACGTTTGTAGTTTGAGACCCTTTGTTCTGGGGGCTCTTCATTGTTTGCATTTCGAAGTCAGTTTTCTCAGTGTCTGTCCTCCCAGGGGTCTGTGAGAGACCCATACTCTTCTTTTGGTTTTTCTTCATTTTTGTAGATTTTTCTCTCTCTCTCTCCCTTCCCTCCCCTTCTTTAATTCTGTTTTTGGGGGAAGGTGGGGTTGCTTTTATTTTTCTTCTGCAATATCCTGTTCTTCCTTATGAGGGT
>NW_007060629.1:0-738 GCF_000164805.1 Carlito syrichta | reverse complement strand
TAGCCAGCTGGCTAACGAGTTAAGTCACCTAGTTGAGTCTGCTGGCTATCCAGCTGCTTAGCTGGTTAAGTTAGCTAGTTTATTCAAGTTGCTAGCCATCTGTCTAGCTTGTAGCCAGCTGTCCAGTTTGTTACATCAGCTAGTTAAGTCAACTCTCCAGCCCCCTGACTTGGTAGGTAGCTAACTAATTAAGTCAGCCTGCTAGTCCACTGGCTAGCTAGTTAAGTCAACTAGTTAAGATTTTTGGTTAGCCATCTGACTATCTTGGTGGCAAGGTAGTTATGCCAACAGGCTAGCCAGATGACTATCTACTTAAGTCAGCTAGTTTATCTGGTTCGCCAGCTGGCTAGCTAGGTGACCGGCAAGTTAAGATGGCTGGTTAACAGGCTGGACAGGTAGGTGGCCATCTATTTAAGCCAGCTGGCTAGCCAACTGACCAGCAGGGTGGCAGGCTAGTTAAGCCAGCTGACTATCATAGTGTCCAGCCAGCCGGCTGGCTATTTAATTCAACTAACTAGCCAGATGACCAGCCATCTAGCTAGATAGCTGACTGCCTAGCCAACTAGCCAGCCAGATACCTAGCTAGTTAAGCCAGTTGGCTAGTCATCTAGCCAACCAGGTAGCTAGCTAGTTAAGTCAAGAAGGTAGCCAGCTAGCCAGTCAATTAACTAGTCAGCTAGTTAAGTCAGCTAGCTAGCCAGCTAGCTAGTTAAGTCAGCTAGCAAGTCAGTTAACTAT
>NW_007060628.1:0-708 GCF_000164805.1 Carlito syrichta | reverse complement strand
GAAGAAGAAGAAGACAGTCAACACCTCCAGAATTGAGTAAAGAGATGAATGAAAAGTCAAGAGACAAGTCACTCCTCATCTGACTCCCTGCTCTCTGCCTTTCAGTGTCTATGGAGTGACTCTGACTCAAAAGAAGAAGACAAGGAGGAGGAGTGGAAAGAGGCAGAAGAGGAGGAGGAAGAGGAAGAAGAATAATAAGAAGTGCCCTTTGAAGCCCACTTGTACACATGAACCCAAGGCCTTATGTTCCAGAGACTGTAGTTTCCTTGTTAGACTCTACAGATTTGTACGATTGTTAGCTTAATGACTGTTACCTTTCCAGGCCCTGCAAGGGTACAAATTAGTCTGTCTCATTTGTAAGTAAATCCCCAGCTCCAATGCCTGGCACACAGTAGGTGATCAACTGAAGGAAGGAAGGAATGAACAGAACATCTCAGTTTGGTGCAGTCAACACTCACAGGTGCCTGCATTGAACTGGTCCCTGGATAGGAGTCAGATGCTGTCCCTGCCTGATGGAGATCTGGACCTGCAAACAGGGCACAGAAAGGACAGGATGTGGGGAAGCAAGAGGTCTTCATGGCAGAACCCAAGAGGGGCCTCTGGAGGAAGAGGAAGAAATGCAGGGCTGGTGTGGGGGGCCAGCCCCTGCAAGTTTTGGGGAGTCCCTTGGAAGATGTGGTGGCATCGGCGAATCTGTAGGGATAGATA
>NW_007060627.1:0-520 GCF_000164805.1 Carlito syrichta | reverse complement strand
GTGGCCGCTCCCGGCTACCACAACCTTGACCTGCTGGGCTCCGGCGATCCTTCCGCCTCAGCCTTCCGAGTAGCCGGAATTACAGGCACACGCTAACATGCCCGGCTGATTTTTTTGATTTATTGTAGAGATGAGGTCTCGCCAAGCTGCCCAGGCGGGTCTCGAACCCATGGGCTCAGGCAATCCACTCACCTCAGCCTCCCAAAGCATGGGATTACAGGCTGAGCCACCGAGCCTGACTGACTGTTTTTCTTGATTAAAATAATCCTTAAAGGGACTTCCAATGTGGAAGAGTTGAAATAAAAAAATGACAAAATAAAAAATGACAAAAGCAATAAAAGGTAACAAAATCGACAAGTTAAAAAACTGTTATGAGCAGTGGAAAAAGATCTCAATATGCACATCAAAAAGAAAGTACTTTAAAGGAGACTGAAGCTTAAACATGTCAGAATAAATACTCACATTTTAATAAATAACTTTTGCTTTTCTGCCAAAAATAAAAAAATGGCAGAGCAACTTT
>NW_007060626.1:0-467 GCF_000164805.1 Carlito syrichta | reverse complement strand
TCATGTCATCTGCAAAGAGAGATAATTTAACTTCCTCTTTTCCTATTTGGATACCCCTGATTGCCTTCTCTTCTCTGATTGCTCTAGCCAGAACTTCTAATACTCTATTGAACAGGAGAGGTGAGAGTGGGCATCCTTCTCTTGTTCCAGTTTTCAGGGGAAATGGTTCCAGTTTTTGTCCATTTAGGAGTATGCTGGCTGTGTGTTTCTCGTAGATGGCTTTTACTATTTTGAGATATGTTCCCTGTATGCCTAACTGTTTGAGGGTTTTTATCAAGAAGGGGTGCTGGATTTTATCAAAAGCTTTTTCTTCATCTAATGATATAATCATGTGGTTTTTGTTTTGTCATCTGTTGATGTATTTAATTACATTTATGGTTTTATGAATGTTGAACCAGCCTTGTATCCCGGGGACGAAGCCTACTTGGTCATGATCGATGATTTTTGAGATGTGATGTTGAATCTGG
>NW_007060625.1:0-754 GCF_000164805.1 Carlito syrichta | reverse complement strand
GAATAGGATATTGAACAAACAGAAGTAAAACCAATCCCTTTACCCCTGAATAACAGAATTAAAGAAGACAGTGACGTGGAGGGAAGGAAAAAGTAGGGGTGGGAAAACCGCACAAATGAAGAAAAACCAAAAGAAGAATATAGGTCTTACACAGACCCCTGGGAGATCAGACAATGAGAAAACAGATTCTGGAACACAGACAATGAAGAGTCCCCAGAATGACTGGTTACATGCAACAAACCCAGACATCAAGACATTAATGGAGAGAATTTAAAAAATTGAGGAGAGACAAGAGGAAAATAGGAAGGAGCTGTTGTCAGAAATGACAGCAGTAAAGAATACTGTGATGGAAATGAACAACAGACTAATAAGCATGGAAAGCAGAATCAGCCAAGCCAAAGAAAGAATCTCAGAGCTCAAAGACCAAAACACAGAACTAACCCAAACTGTGAAAAGCATAGAAAAGAACCTCAAAAAGAACAAAACCTGCAAGAGATGAATGATCACTTCAAGAGACCAAACCTAAGAATAATTGGGCTTCCAGAGGCAGAGGGAGAAACAGAAGCCACACTAGAACAAACATTTCATGAAATCATTCAAGAAAACTTCCCTCATCTCATTAAGGATGAAAAAATTCAAACACAAGAGATTCAGAGAACCCCTGCAAGACAACAAACGAGAAGACCAACTCCCAGACACATAATAATTTCGCCTAAACAAAGTAGCTATGAAAGGAAAAATCCTAAAGGCAGCA
>NW_007060624.1:0-708 GCF_000164805.1 Carlito syrichta | reverse complement strand
GTATTTTCTCATAGTCCATGACTTGCCTTGCCACTTTTTAAACTATGTTTCAGAGAGTAAAATTTGGGGAGAGAAGAATAGTTACCCAAGCCATCTGGAATGACTTGAGCAAAGGAAGTGATGAGTGGTTTTTGTTTTTTGGGGTTTTTTTTTTTTTTTTTAGTTGGCGTCTCACTCTGTTGCCCAGGCTGGAGCGCAGTGGCACACTTACAGCCACCGCAACCTCGACCTGCTGGGCTCAGGTGATCCTTCCGCCTCAGCCTTCCAAGTAGCTGGAGCCACAGGCATGTGCCACCATGCCTGGCTGATTTTTTATTTACTGTAGAGATAAGGTCTCGCCATGTTGGTCAGGCTGTTCTCGAACGCTTGAGCTCAGGTAATTCCCCCGCACCCCGCCCACCTCTCAAAGTACTGGCATTACAGGCGTGAGCCACCGTGCCCGGCTGTGACTTTGGTTTTTAATGTGGGTAGAGGTCAGGCCAACTTTTGAATTTTCTTGCTGGCACTAAGGGTGAAAACGTGTGCCCTTCTTATGGGCTTGCCAAGATGAATCAGAAAAGGAAACAGGAAAGAGACAGCGCTTGAAAGTTGTCGGTAGTCAAACATCCAAAAATGGAGTCAAACTCTTCCTGTAACTGTCCTGTATTTATTGTTACCCAGTGTCTGAAAATAGCTATTTCATATATATTTGTCTGTTTTTCTAGTTAT
>NW_007060623.1:0-426 GCF_000164805.1 Carlito syrichta | reverse complement strand
GAGACAGAGACCACACTGGAACAAACTTTCCATGAGATCATTCAAGAAAACATCCCTTATCTAATCAGTGATGCAAAAATTCAAACACAAGAGATTCAATGAACCCCTGAAAGACAACAAATGAGAAGACCAACTCCTAGACACATAATAATTCACCCAAATAAAGTAGGCACAAAAGAAAAAATCTTAAAGGCAGCAAGAGAAAAAGGTCAGATCACCTACCATGGAGGACCAATCAGAATAGCAGCAGATTTATCTGCAGAAACCATGCAGGATAGGAGAGATTGGAGCCGTATCTTCAAAGTCCTAAAAGATAAACAATTTCAACCAAGAATAACCTACCCGGCCAAGATAAGTTTCATCAGTGAGGGAGAATTAAAATCTTTCCCAGATATCCAATCCCTAAGAACTTTTGCTGCCACCAAA
>NW_007060622.1:0-613 GCF_000164805.1 Carlito syrichta | reverse complement strand
CAGGGAGGATAGACAGGTGGTTTACAAGGTCCCTGGAGTCTGAGAATCCACAGAAGATGCTTTTTGGGACTATAAATCTTTGTTGTGTGATGCCGGAGTCAGGTTGGAAAGTACACTTTAGGATACAGGCATTAGGGTGATAAACCCTGTCATGTGTGCACAACTGATGCTTCTTGAGTGAGTCTTTTTCTGGCTTGTTTAGAGGAATTTGGATAAAGAGGAAAAAAGTTTAAGTATAGCCTTCAGTGTGATGTACCTGGTCTCCATACAAAATAGTTTAACTGGGTTTCTGCTGACCCATCACTGAGAAGGTGCATCAACCTTCCTACGTACCCCATGGACGGTGGCTGTCCAAGTCGGAGATGCCATCAGTGGGTAGCTCTGCGGTCAGCCATTCAGAGCAGAGCCTTGGCCCTGCTGGGTGATCTGCAGCTGGTCTGGTATTGGGTCTGAGGCTTGGGGTACAACCCAGTAGAACCTTTCTTTCTCCTACAGCACAGACAAGGTTGCTGAGTCTTGATGGCTACACTCTTACGTTTCTTTTTTTTGAGTTGGAGTCTCACTCTGTCTCCCGGGGTGGACGCTCATGGCCCATGGCCACTGCAGCATCGAC
>NW_007060621.1:0-452 GCF_000164805.1 Carlito syrichta | reverse complement strand
GTCCTGCCTGACCACACTTGGGACATGGCTTTTGGGGCACTCTGGGGTTGGGACATCCTCATGCCCAATGTCCTGGTTGACCACACTTGAAGCAGGGTCCTAGTGGTTGTTGCTGGGTTTGGGCATTGCCACAACCTTGGGTGACACTGGAGGAACCCTTAGCTCCCTGGAGGGCCTGGGCCAGCATCTGATACTTACGTCTTTTTGCCTTTTCATCCCGGTTGTGGAACACTTTAAAGGCAGTTGCTAGGACATCATGTTGGGGAGTGAGGGGGCCTCTGTCAAGTTTTTTTTAGTTTTGCCCTAATGTCTGGATAGCTTTGGAGAAAAAATATGCCATTAGGAGTTGCCGGCCATCAGGGGAGTTCGGATCTATGTGGGTATACTGTTGAAGTGCCCTAGTGAGTCGACTGAGAAAGTTAGAGGGATTCTCATCTTTGTCCTGAATAACT
>NW_007060620.1:0-484 GCF_000164805.1 Carlito syrichta | reverse complement strand
TGCTGGGCTCAGGTGATCCTTCCGCCTCAGCCTTCCAAGAAGCTGGAACTACAGGCACACGCCAGCACACCTGGTTAATTTTTTGATTTATTGTAGAGATGAGGTCTTGCCAAGTTGCCCAGGCTGGTCTTGAACCCATGGGCTCAGGCAACCCTCTCACCTCAGCCTCCCAAAGTGCTAGGATTATAGGCATGAGCCACATGCTCAGCCTGAAATACAGATATTCTTTAAAAGCCAAACATATAAAAAAAAATTACAGCTTGTTAAATGTAATATCTAAAGAAACATGGAAGTTTAATATTCTCAGTCATGGTTTTTAATTTTATTGCAAATATAAATGTTTTCTATTTGAAAATCTTTCCTCTCTGCATTTCTCTACAAATAACCAAGCAAGTGTTGATTAATGGATTAGGCTTACTAATAGTGCCTTCCCTTTTCCTAAGTGAGCTATTCTACTTACATTCTTGACAGTTGAAAATGACTG
>NW_007060619.1:0-959 GCF_000164805.1 Carlito syrichta | reverse complement strand
AATGAAACAAAAAGCTGGTTCTTCGAAAGGGTAAACAAGATTGATGGTCCCCTAGCTAGACTGACCAAGATAAACGAGAAATAAAACAAATAAGCATAATCAGAAACACAAAAGATGAAGTCACATCTGACTCTGAAGAAATACAAAAGATCATTAGAGACTACTACGTACACTTGTATGGAAACAAACTTGAAAACCAAAAGGAAATGGAAGACTTTCTGACATCACACAACCTACCTAGGTTGGAACAAGAAGAAATTGAGACTCTAAATAGACCAATAACAATCAAGGAAATCGACCACGTAATAAGAAAACTTCCTACAAAATAAAGCCCTGGTCCAGATGGCTTTCCAGCAGAATTCTACAAGACATTTAAGGAGGAGCTGATACCAATCCTACTGAAGGTATTCCAGGCGATTGAAAAAGATGGAACTCTCCCCAAATCATTTTACGAAGCCAACATCACATTGATACCCAAGCCAGGTAAAGATCCAACAAAGAAAGAGAACTACTGCCAATATCTTTGATGAACATTGATGCTAAAATTCTCAACAAGATCCTAGCAAACCGGATTCAGCAATACATCTCAAAAATCATCCACCATGACCAAGTAGGCTTCATTCCTGGCATGCAAGCCTGGTTCAACATTCGTAAAACTATAAATGTAATTAAATACATCAAGAGATGTCAAAACAAAAACCACATGATCATATCACTAGATGCAGAAAAAGCTTTTGATAAAATCCAGCACCCTTCTTGATAAAAACCCTTGAACATCTAGGCATACGGGGAACAGACCTCAAAATAGTAAAAGCCATCTACGAGAAATCCACAGCCATCATACTCCTAAGTGGACAAAAATTCGAACCAATTCCCCTGAAAACTGGAACTAGACAAGGATGCCCACCCTCTCCCCTCCTGTTCAACATAGTATTGGAAAGTCCTGGGTAAAGCAATCA
>NW_007060618.1:0-338 GCF_000164805.1 Carlito syrichta | reverse complement strand
TCATCCCCTTCCAGAGGTTTTTAGATCCCCACTATCACCCACCACAGGGTTGGGAACCCTATCTGTGTCCTGCAGCACCCAATGGCCACCACTATCACAAGCCTTGTTATTTCTCTTCCCCTCATTGGAGTGAAAGTTCTGGGCACCAGCAACATGCAGGCAGGCCGGGTCTGGCGTTCATAAGCCAGGAGGGGTCCTAGCTGACCTCTCTTTTTTCTTTTTTCTTTCTTTTTTTTAAGTTTTGAGTCAGAGTCTCACACTGTCGCCCAGGCTGGAGCACAGTGGCATGCTTGCGGCTACTGCAGCCTCGACCTGCTGGGATCAGGCAATCCTTCCAC
>NW_007060617.1:0-346 GCF_000164805.1 Carlito syrichta | reverse complement strand
ACCTCAATTTCTCAACCAACTCATCTTTGACAAAGCCTCCAGCACCTACCACTGGGGAGAAGAGAACCTATTCAGTAAACAGTGCTGGGAAAACTGGCTGACCACATGCAGAAGACTCAAACAAGACCCCTATCTACCCCCATACACAAAAGTTAACTCTAAATGGATCAGAGACCTAAATGTAAAACCTCAAACCATAAGAACCTTAGAAAATGCAGGACACATTTTATTTATGGAAATTGGAACTGGCATCCAATTCCTGAGCAATACGTGAAATGTACGAGCCATAAGAGATAAGATAGACAAGTGGGACCTCATTAAACTGATAAGCTTCTGCAAAGCCAAA
>NW_007060616.1:0-393 GCF_000164805.1 Carlito syrichta | reverse complement strand
TTGTCTGATCTCTTATTTTGACTTATGATTTTATCATTTTGACTGTTTGTTTTGATCACCTTTGTTGCTTGCCTTCTGACTTAATACTGTCTCATGATTTTATTGGTCTGTCTCTGTGTAGCTATCAGTATTCTTTAGGGAATCTTTCTTACATGTCTTTCTTCACTTCTCTCCGACCTTGTGTCTCTTTCTCACCTGACAGTTGGTATGTATGTCTGTTTTCCCTCTCGCTTTTCTCTCTTTCTAATTTCCTATTGACTCCCCCTTCCACCATTATTTTCCTCTTTTATACTCCCTTTTTAATCTAGGGACCAAGCCCACATACTACTGCATGGACAGATTGTAAGGCAGAGAGAAATAGGTTCCAGTGTGCTCATACACCTGTTGGTGGAT
>NW_007060615.1:0-785 GCF_000164805.1 Carlito syrichta | reverse complement strand
CAACGTGTGAGGTCTCTGAGGTGTGAGGTCTCTGGGGTGTGAGGTCTCTGACATGTGGGATCTCTGGGGTGTGAGGTCTCAGGTGTGAAGTCTCTGGGGTGTGGGGTCTCTGAGGTGTGAGGTCTCTGGGGTGTGACATCTCTGGGATCTCTGGAACGTGCGGTCTCTGACGTGCGGGGTCTCCGGGGTGTGAGGTCTCTGAGGTGTGAGATCTCAGGGGTGTGATGTCTCTGGGATCTCTGGAACGTGAGGTCTCTGAGGTGTGGGGTCTCTGGGGTGTGAGGTCTCTGACGTGTGGGGTCTCTGGGGTGTGAGATCTCTGGGGTGTGACGTCTCTGGGATCTCTGGAGCGTGAGGTCTCTGACGTGCGGGGTCTCCGGGGTGTGAGGTCTCTGGGGTGTGAAGTATCTGGGCGTGAGGTCTCTGAGGTGTGGGGTCTCTGGGGTGTGAGGTCTCTGGGGTGTGAAGTCTCTGGACGTGAGGTCTCTGAGGTGTGGGGTCTCTGGGGTGTGAGATCTCAGGGGTGTGACGTCTCTGGGATCTCTGGAGCGTGCGGTCTCTGACGTGCGGGGTCTCCGGGGTGTGAGTTCTCTGGGGTGTGAGATCTCTGGGGTATTAAGTCTCTGGGATCTCTGGAGCGTGAGGTCTCTGACGTGTGGGGTCTCTGGGGTGTGAGGTCTCTGAGGTGTGGGGTCTCTGGGGTGTGAGGTCTCTGACGTGTGGGGTCTCCGGGGTGTGAGGTCTCTGGGGTGTGGGGTCTCTGGGGTGTGAGGTCTCTGGGGTGT
>NW_007060614.1:0-305 GCF_000164805.1 Carlito syrichta | reverse complement strand
CTATATTATCTCAGGAATACCCGTTAATCTTTGGGGAAGAGACATACTATCACAATTAAAGGTCATTATGTGTAGCCCGAATGAAGTAGTAACCAATCAAATGCTGAATCAAGGGTTTCTTCCCGGCAAAGGACTAGGAAAAAATAACCAGGGCATTAAAGAGCCTATTTCAGTTACGCCCAAAACCAATCGGCAAGGGCTAGGAAATCAAAATTTACCCTAATGGTCATTGATCTTCCTGCACCCCACGTGGACAAAATTAAATGGAAAACAGATATCCCCGTTTGGGTAGACCAATGGCCACT
>NW_007060613.1:0-484 GCF_000164805.1 Carlito syrichta | reverse complement strand
AAAACAATAATATTTACCTTTCGGAAGTGTTGGAGGAATAGTGATAATATATGCAAAATTTCTAATAAATAATATAGATGTTAAATAGATAATAGCTATTATCAAAGTTATAAAAATGATTTAAAAATGAGAAAATGTTTAAAAATAAGACAAGATTATGGAATAACACTCAAGACTAAAATTCTGGGCATAAAACATTCAGAATCTGAACTAATATTTTCTACTCAGTATACTGCTTTTCCTTTTTCTATTTGTATTTAAAAACTCAAGCTTATGAAAACGTAGATGAATAGTACAATGAACACCTGTATATCCTTCACCTAGATTCAACAATTGATAATATTTTGCCACATTTGTTCCCCCCTCTCTCTCTTTCCAATTCTCTCTCTCTCTCTCTCTCTATATATATATGTACATGTATGCGTGCGCGCTTGTGCGCGCGCGCACACACACACACACACACACACACACACACACACACATA
>NW_007060612.1:0-343 GCF_000164805.1 Carlito syrichta | reverse complement strand
TAGACAGCAGACATAAAGAGCTAGCTACCTAGCTAGCCAGCTGGTTAGCCAGATGACTTAGTTGCCTAGCTGCATAGCTAGTCAGCAGGCTAGCCAGCTGACTTAACTAGCTAACTTCACGAAGTAGACAGATGGCTAGCCAGCAGATTTAACTAGCTAGCTACCTAGCTAGACAACTGTATAACTAGTTGACATAACTAGCTGACATAACTAGACGACGGATGGCTAGCCAGCTGACTTAAATAGCTACCTACCTACTTGCTAGCTTGTTAAGTCAGTGAGTTAAGACAGCTGGCTAGCCAGTTGGCTAGCTGGGTAGCTAGATAGTTAAGTCATCTGTATA
>NW_007060611.1:0-1591 GCF_000164805.1 Carlito syrichta | reverse complement strand
TTTTCAGCGTGTATTATCAGACATGAATGCAAAGGCCTAGCCGAGCTGTGTGCAACGTTTCCTGTATACAAAGTGCACAACTTCCATGGTGCACACTGAGCGACATGACCGGTTCGCTGTCATCTTTGGGAAAGCATGATTTGTTCACCTATTGAATTCTAAAGTGTTTTTGATTTGACCTGTCCGTCTCCTATCCAAAGCCATTGCTCTTCCGTTGGCGTTTACGAGGAAGAGCTGACAGGCTTGGCTTGCTGGCTGTGAGTGTGCGTCAGCTTGGGAAATGCTGTGTCAAATGTTTACTGCATTGTGATGTATTTTCCAGCAGTTTGATTCTTTTGTGCTGTACGGTGTAATACACGATTCTCAAGGTACGGCTTGAATGAGCATAGCCGAGCATGTTATGTCGATACTTCACATGTAGGAATGAGCATGTCAATGGTGTCAGACTGAGGGAAATGAGTGCTACACACTCACTTGTAGAAAAGCAGTGCTTGCCTTCTGTTTGAGCCCTGAAACGTTTTACCCCTTGGCGTTTCTCTAGGCTAGGAAATGCAGTCACTCTCGCGTTGGCCTTGCTGAATAAGCGTACACGGCCTCTGTGAGGCTTTTTGTGCATGTGCATCTTACCGCGGAAGGAGCTTTTCAAAATGTGCAGCGCTCTTTAGGGGCTATCTATGTTATTCTCACTTGGTGCATGCTGCAACACATGAGTCTGAGTCTCGCGGTTTTCTTCTCATTTGGACTTCGGCTGTGCAGAGCGCCTCTGTTTGAACAAAGAGTTCACGCTTTGCCCATGTGCAGCTCTACGCTGCCACCCAGGGGGCGATGGGAACCCCACAGTGGAGCAAGAAGGCATTACTTGGTGAATTCCCTGGGTGCATTCTGAAATGTTTCTCCCTTTCAAATTTTTGTGTGGGAGGATACACAATTGCTCTGCCAAACGCATTGACGGAAAAGAGCTGACTGCCTTGGTGGTGCTTGTTTTGAATGTCCGTCTCCCTTGGAAAGTGCTGTGTGAGAAGTGTGCTGCACTGTGAGGTTCTGGCACTGAGTGTGCGTGCTGTCATTCCTCCTTCCCACTTGTTCCCTTTCGTGTATCTTACGCTCTACAGGGTGACTGCTTTGGCGTGCGGCTTGTCAACCTCTCCCATGCGGGAATGCTCATCTCCCCTGTGCCACAATGAGGGATCTGAGACATTCACAGTTACTTGTGGGAAGGCATTATGTGTGACCCGGGGGAATTCTGAATTGCTCTTTCTTGACACCTTCTCCTGTCAGGGAAAGCAATGAGACTGTGGATTGCTGGTGGGAGTGGCCTTTCTTAGGCCTGGGGTGCACGGGCACCTTCCTGGCTTAAGTCTGTGCCCAATGTGTGCTGCAGTGTCACCTCTTTGCTGTGACTATTATTCTTCATTGCCGCCTGCTGTAACACCTCATTCTCACTCTTTCCCCTTGATTTGTGTTCCTTTCCATAGAGGGCCTTTGCGTACGAGCGTGAAACCTCCGTGTTTCACGGAGAGAAATCTGCAAGGCATAGTGCCGCAATGAGTGACACAAGTGCTCCCACAGTCACGAGCAGGAGAGCATTATG
>NW_007060610.1:0-850 GCF_000164805.1 Carlito syrichta | reverse complement strand
GGATATAAATTCCCCTCTTACTACAGCTTTTAAGACGTCCCAGAGGTTTGGTAAGATTTTTTTATTTTCATTTGTTTGCAGGTATCTTTTGATCTCTGTTTTGATTTCTTTATTGACCAGGAGTTGTTTAGCATCATGCTGTTTAGTGTCCATGTCTTTATGGGTTTTGGGGGGACCTTGTTGGTGTCAATGTTTATTTTTATTCCACTGTGGTCCGAGAAAGTGCATGGTAGAATTTCGGTCCTTTTAAATTTGCTTATGCTTGATTTATGGCCAATTGTGTGGTCGATCATAGAATACATTCCATGCGGTGATGAGTAGAATGTGTATTCTGTGGTCTTTGGATGGAGTGTTCCTTAGGTATCAATTAAGTCCATTTGGTCCAAAGTCACATTGAGGTTCCGGATCTCCTTGCTGATTTTTTGTCCTGATGATCTGTCTAGGGTTGTGAGTGGGGTATTAAAGTCCCCAGTTATGATGGTGTTAGAGTCAATATCTTTCTTTAGTTTTCCTACAAGTTGCTTTATGAAAGTTGGCGCACCTATGTTGGGTGCATATATGTTTAGGATAGATATTTCTTATTGATGGAGTGAACCTTTTATCATTATGTAGTGGCCCTCTGTATCTTTTTTGTTTTTTAATAGCTTGAAGGGTATTTTGTCTGAAATTAAGATCGCTACTCCTCCTTTCTTTTGTGTTCCATTCGCCTGAAAGTTTGTTTCCTAGCCTCTTACTTTGAGTCTGTGAGTGTCCTTTCTAGTGAGGTGAATCTGTTGAAGGTAATAGATTGTTACCTGATGATATTTTATCCATTTTGCCATTCTATGTCTTTTCAGTGGTGTATTTAGTC
>NW_007060609.1:0-305 GCF_000164805.1 Carlito syrichta | reverse complement strand
TCTGTTTTTGAGGGAAGGTGGGGTTGCTTTTGTTTCACTTCTGCAATATCCTCTTCTTCCTTATGAGGATCTTCTGGCTTTGTTCACTTTTGAGGTTGGATTGTGGGCTGTGGACTATACTTTTTGCAGTTTTAGGTTTAATTGTGGGAGAAGCTGTTGTTCAGAATGTATATGCTGATTCTAGCATCCATGAACAGGTGTATGAGCACACTGGAACCTATTTCCCTTTTCCTTAGAATCTGTCCGTGCAGCAGTATGTAGGCTTGGTCCCTAGATTAAAAAGGGGGTATAAAAGAGGAAAATAA
>NW_007060608.1:0-904 GCF_000164805.1 Carlito syrichta | reverse complement strand
CTACAGAACACTCCATCCAAAGACCAGAGAATACACATTCTACTCATCACTGCATGGAACGTATTCTAAGATCGACCACATAATCGGACATAAATCAAGTATAAGCAAATTTAAAAGGACCGAAATTCTACCATGCACTTTCTCGGACCACAGTGGAATAAAAATATACATTGACACCAACAAAGTCCCCCCAAAACCCACAAAGACATGAACACTAAACAGCATGTTGCTAAACAACTCCTGGGTCAATGAAGAAATCAAAACAGGAATCAAAAGATACCTGAAAACAAATGAAAATGAAGAAACATCTTACCAAAATCTCTGGGATGCCTTAAAAGCTGTAGTTAGAGGGGAATTTATATCCCTACAAACACACATAAAGAAAATGGAAGGAACACAAACTAACAGCCTAACAAACCACCTAAGGAAGTTGGAAATGCAAGACCACAAAAACCCTAATTTCAGCAGAAGAATCCATATTACCAAAATAAAAGCACAAATCCAGGACATAGAAGACAAAAAGATAATACAAAAAAATCAATGAAACGAAAAGCTGGTTCTTCGAAAGGATAAACAAGATCGATGGTCCCCTAGCTAGACTGACCAAGAAAAAAAACGAGAAAAAATCCAAATAAGCACAATCAGAAACACAAAAGATAAAGTCACATCTGACCCTGAAGAAATACCAAAGATCATTAGAGACTACTATGCTCACTTACATGGAAACAAACTTGAAAACCTTAAGGAAATGGAGGACTTTCTGACATCACACACCCTACCTAGGTTGGAACCAGAAGATATTGAGACCCTAAATAGACCAATAACAATCAAGGAAATTGACTACGTAATAAGAAAACTACCTACCAAAAAAGCCCTGGTCCAGATGGCTTTCCAGCAGAATTCT
>NW_007060607.1:104321-106649 GCF_000164805.1 Carlito syrichta | reverse complement strand
TTTAATTACATTTATGGTTTTACGAATATGAACCCAGCCTTGCATGCCAGGAATGAAGCCTACTTGGTCATGATGGATGATTTTTGAGATGTATTGCTGAATCCGGTTTGCTCGGATCTTGTTGAGAATTTTAGCATCTTTGTTCATCAAAGATATTGGCCTGTAGTTCTCTTTCTTTGTTGGATCTTTACCTGGCTTGGGTATCAATGTGATGTTGGCTTCGTAAAATGATTTGGGGAGAGTTCCATCTTTTTCAATCGCCTGGAATACCTTCAGTAGGATTGGTATCAGCTCCTCCTTAAATGTCTTGTAGAATTCTGCTGGAAAGCCATCTGGACCAGGGCTTTTTTTTGTAGGAAGTTTTCTTATTACGTGGTCGATTTCCTTGATTGTTATTGGTTTATTTAGGGTCTCAATTTCTTCTTGTTCCAACCTAGGTAGGTTGTGTGATGTCAGAAAGTCTTCCATTTCCTTCTGGTTTTCAAGTTTGTTTCCATACAAGTGTACGTAGTAGTCTCTAATGATCTTTTGTATTTCTTCAGGGTCAGATGTGACTTCATCTTTTGTGTTTCTGATTATGCTTATTTGGTTTTTTTCTCGTTTTTTCTTGGTCAGTCTAGCTAGGGGACCATCAATCTTGTTTACCCTTTCGAAGAACCAGCTTTTTGTTTCATTGATTTTTTGTATTATCTTTTTGTCTTCTATGTCCTGGATTTGGGCTTTTATTTTGGTGATCTGGATTCTTCTGCTGAAATTAGGGTTTTTGTGGTCTTGCTTTTCCAGCTTCTTTAGGTGGCTTGTTAGGTTGTCAATTTCTGTTCCTTCCATTTTCCTCATGTGTGTTTGTAGGGATATAAATTCCCCTCTTATTACAGCTTTTAAGGCATCCCAGAGATTTTGGTAAGATGTTTCTTTATTTTCATTTGTTTCCAGGTATCTTTTGATCTCTATTTTGATGTCATCATTGACCCAGGAGTTATTTAGCATCATGCTGTTTAGTGTCCATGTCTTTGTGGGTTTTGGGGGGACTTTGTTGGTGTCAATGTTTATTTTTATTCCACTGTGGTCTGAACAGGTGCATGGCAGAATTTCAGTCCTTTTAAATTTGCTTATACTTGATTTGTGTCCAATTATGTGGTCGATCTTAGAATATGTTCCATGTGGTGATGAGTAGAATGTGTATTCTGTGGTCTTTGGATGGAGTGTTCTATAGGTATCAATTAAGTCCATTTGGTCCAGAGTCTCATTGAGGTTCCGGATCTCCTTGCTGATTTTTTGTCCTGATGATCTGTCTAAGGTTGTGAGTGGTGTATTAAAGTCCCCAGTTATTATGGTGTTAGAGTCAATGACTTTCTTTAGTTTTCCTAGAAGTCGCTTTATGAATGTTGGTGCGCCTATGTTGGGTGCATATATGTTTAGGATAGATATTTCTTGTTGATGGAGTGAACCTTTTATCATTATGTAGTGGCCCTCTGTATCTTTTTTAATTTTTGATAGCTTAAATGGTATTTTGTCTGAAATTAGGATCGCGACTCCTCCTTTCTTTTCTGTTCCATTCGCCTGAAAATTTGTTTCCCATCCTCTTACTTTGAGTCTGTGTATGTCTTTTCTAGTGAGATGGGTCTCTTGAAGGCAGTATATTGTTGCCTGGTGATATTTTATCCATTTTGTCATTCTATGTCTTTTCAGTGGTGCGTTTAGTCCATTCACATTCAGAACAATTATTGAAATGTGAGAGTTCATCCCTATCATGGAGTTCTTATTGAGTTATTGTTCTTCCACTTGGTTTTTTCTTTTTTCTTTTTCTTTTTTTTTTTTTTTGTCTTTCTTTTGCTTTTGGGGGGTCGTGTATATTTTATTCTTTTCCCTGTACTCTTGTGAAGAACGTTGTTCTTTTTTCCTTTTCTTCTGTGTTTAGTACTTTCTTGAGTGTTTCATGTAGAGATGGTTTTGTGGCTGCATAAGTTCTTAGGGATTGGATATCTGGGAAAGATTTTAATTCTCCCTCACTGATGAAGCTTAGCTTGGCTGGGTAGGTTATTCTTGGTTGAAATTGTTTATCCTTTAGGACTTTGAAGATAGGGCTCCAAGATCTCCTAGCCTGCAGGGTTTCTGCAGATAAATCTGCTGCTATTCTGATTGGTCTTCCATGGTGGGTGATCTGGCCTTTTTCTCTTGCTGCCTTTAGGATTTTTTCTTTTGTGCCTACTTTATTTAGGCGAATTATTATGTGTCTAGGAGTTGGTCTTCTCATTTGTTGTCTTGCGGGGGTTCTCCGAATCTCTTGTGTTTGAATTTTTGTATCACTGATTAGATGGAGGGAAATTT
>NW_007060607.1:12508-104297 GCF_000164805.1 Carlito syrichta | reverse complement strand
CGATTCTTTCTTCTGCTTGGGTAATTCTGCTTTCCATGCTTATCAATTTGTTATTTATTTCATTCACAGTATTCTTTATTACTGTTATCTCAGATATCAGCTCCTTCCTAGTTTCTTCTTGTGTCTCCTCAATTCTTTTTAGTCTCTCCATTATTGTTTTGATATCTACATTTGCATTTTGAGACCCTTCATTCTGGGGACTTTTCATTGTTTGTATTCCAAAGTCAATTTTCTCAGTGTCTGCTCTCCCAGGCGTCTGGGAGAGACCCATACTCTTCTTTTGGTTTTTCTTCATTTCTGTAGATTTTTCTCCCTTTACCCCTTTCCCTCCCCCTCTTCAATTCTGTTTTTGAGGGAAGGTGGGGTTGTTTTTATTTCTCTTCTGCAATGACCTGTTCTTCCTTATGAGGGTCTCTGGTTTTGTTCACTTTTCCCTCTGCTTTACAGTCTGTCTATTCAGCAGTTTGCAGTCTTGGTCCGTTCAGAGAATCTCACCAGTTCACCTATGCCGTCGCCATCTTGCCCCGTCTCCGGAACAGATTTTTTTAAGAGAAAGAATTTATCTTTTCCCAGGTAATCCGATATAATACAATATTGGCATGTGATGTTACAATAGTGCATTACCCCCAAGTACTATTATGATCAATTCTCCAACCATGATGATCACATTTCCGTTGTCAGAGATTAAGAAACAGGCATGTGACGGTGACCTGGTCCTTGAAACTTAAGGGGGAGCCTACTAGGGTATTCTGGGCAAATTTTTCTCACAACAAAGAAATAAAAATAAAATTAAAAGGTTTTTTTTTCTTAGTTAACAAGCCTGAAATTGCTGCCTGAAACTGCTGAAGTCAAAACATCCTGATAGATCTACCTCTTATGTAGAAACAGTTTAGACTAAGCACTTCTAGAGCACAAACCAATTATTACGTATTCAATCATGTTTTCAAATGAACAAGATGTTCCTGTGACAATGTGCAGTGTGTAAGTCATGAGGACGAGGAGATCTGGATTTTAGCTCCTTGTCTATTTATCGGTAATGTGACCTTGAGTGAATAATTGAGTCATTTTGACCATCAGTTTTCTCACCTGTAAATAGTGACTATTAATAGTCACCAGATATGCTTGGTAGGGTTGCTGTGGTAATCACATAAGTTAATGTTTTACTTTACTACCTGCTTAATTTGTTAATTCAAATATACTGAATGAGAGCTTGCCATAGCCAAATATTGTACTAGGAGCTTAGAGAAGACTAGTGAATAAAATTTATTGCAGCATTATTCACAATAGCAAACACATGGAAACAACCATACTGCCCATCAAAAAACAAAAGGATTTTTAAAACATGATACATATATACGATGGAATATTACACAGCCATAAAGAAGGACAACATCATGAACATCACAGTAACTTGAATGGACTTAGAGTCTATAATACTGAGTGATCTATTACAGAAACAAAGAACTGAGTATCACATGTTCTAACTCATAACCAGACCTTGAAAAATTATTGTAATACTATAAGAAAAGGATTGGTAGTGGTGAGAAACTGCTGGGGTAGGGGCACACCTCATCAACAAGGATAACTGCATAATGAAAATGTGTATACCTAACCCTGAAGTGAACTCCACATCTTTAAAATTAAAAATTTTTTAAATAACTTGAAAAATTTAAATTGATAAAATCTCTACCTTCACATTGTTCATTGTTTAGTTTAAGAAAATTTCTCTGCATATTGCAACATCCTGAATACTATAAATATAGGTCTTTGTAGACATTTTGTATCCATTTTATCTACCATATGTTTATTAGCACCTACTATGTGCAAAGCATTATTTTAGATGATGAGTACTTTAAAACAAAGAAGAGACAGTTCCCATTGAGCTCATATTATGTTTATATTATATTATATTATATTATATTATATTATATTATATTATATTATTTGGGTTATATGTTAACACTGATGATGCCACTCACACACCCTTTGGTGTGTGAGTGGCATCATCAGTGTTAACATATGAACAGTTTCATTACTTATGTAACATAATAATTCCTTCATAATAATTTCATTACTTATGTAACATAAAAATTCCTTAAACAATAAGAAGCAAAATAATGAAAGAACAGAAGACTAAGCAATAAAAACATTTAATTACCGCAAGAAGAAAACCTTGGATGTGAGCTTAATAATGTCAACAAAGGCATAGCTCTTCTGTAACAAACAACACCTCTCAAGAAAGCTAGGAAAGCATGTATCTGGCACAGGGGAATAGGAATAACATTATCGGCTTGGGCAAGTAATGATTCATCCTTTGGGACTGAAAATATTGTTGTTACAAATAAATTGGCCAGAAAAAAAATGGCTGATGGGAAGCCAAAAAAAAGTAGCTGCCACGATATTTGTGCTTATTCTATATTATTATTTAAAAGCAACTTAACATATAATAATTTATGCAACACATTTGTTTTTTACTGAGGAGAATCATTATTATGTTATGCAATTTCTAATCTGTGATTTTTTGTGTTTAACTGTTTGGATATTTTATTTAAGTACATGTAACCTAACATTGGAGAGAAATTTAATTTATATCCACTCTGGATTTAACTTCTATTTTTTTCCTTAAGATTTAATACCACACAAACTCCTAAAGGACCTATCCATGGTGCTGGCTGAATCAAGCAGCTGCAACACAGTCGTGCACCTACTCAGTTGGTACACTGCACCTTACAGATGATCTCAGGAAAGGAGATACATATAATCTAAATCCATGACAACTCAGTGTAAAAACAAAATCATTTTGCATTTGTGCAGACATTTATATGTTCTATCAAATATTTTGCAAATCATTTTATCCACAAAATATTTCTATGGGTCAAAATGGGAAATGTGTTTCTCCTATTATGGGTGAGGTGAGTGAAACAGAGGCTTCTAGATGTCTTTCCCAAAAATATCCTCTACATTAGTGTCAGCAGAATGCTATATCAATTATAGTTCAAGATTAAAGAATTTATAACACCTCAAGTTCACAGCCATATTTGGTCAGCCTAGAAGTTGATATTTACAGAGTTGAGACAATAAATATTTTTTATAACTGAGGAGCCACATAATGTTGTACTATGCATTCATTAAAAACATTCATTAAAAAGGAGTTTGCCTAAATACTAAAAACAGCAAGGGAAAGTTCACAAAAAGACAAGGTTTAAAAAAACAGAAAATATACTCATAACTACTATAATAATTCAATTCTGTGAATGCATATAAGCACATATGTCAAAGATTAAAATAGAACACTAAAATGTTATGAGTGATAAGCTCTGAGTGGAATTATGGGAAATCTTAACTTTTGTTTTTCTTTTCTGTGGTGTATTTTCCATACTAAAAATATATCAGTTTATACAAATGACATTCTAAGTGGGACTATCAGCCTTTAAAAAAAATTCTTAGAACAAGGAAAGTAGCTCTCTCTTTACCTATACCACAGTGGAAAAATATTAGGTGTAGACTTCCATAAACCATTTCCCAAGATATAGTGATTTTCTTCTGACTCAAAATTGCTCCTATTGAAAATAAAATAAAATTCTATCCCACAAAAGAAAAACACATGCCAACTGCACCTCCTGGGGGGGGGGGGGGGGCAAAAGACAAATCCATTATGGAAAATTATGAAGTCTCATTATTTAGTTATGTCATAGTTGTTAGTAAAAAAATTGATTATTAGCATTTATTCCAAGTCATCTTTCTTTATTTAAATATCTGGTTTAATATTTACATCCTTGTCTAGTTTTTATTATAAAATAATCTTGCCTTTTTAAGAAAATTTTAAGATCTTCGGGAAACAAATGTGGTTTTTCTGGCAAGGTAGGAGGTGATATAAAGTAATAGAGAATTTAATACATATGCAGACAGAGCAGGTGACTATTATGGAAATAGACATGAACATTGACCTTCATTCCCATAATAGCTCTGGCTGAGCTAGCACTTTTCTGCACTGCACAAGGTATTCACATGTGTGATTCTTATGAATCATTCCAATTTCGAATGAGTGCATAGCAGCTGTTCTCTTCATTTTACATGCAGGAAAGCCCCACAGAGAAGGTGTCCATCTTTTCAGTGTCAAATAAAAGTCAATAGCAAAGTCTAGAGATGTATAAAGAGACCCATCTTTTTATAGCTAGATATATTTAGATCTCAGAGTTTCCTTTTGCTAACAATGGTTTTAAAAGAATGCGTTTTTAATACACATGTATTTTATATTTAAATGAAAGAAAAGTTTATACCTCTGTAAACCACCAAAATAACATAATTAATTGCATCAGTTTCTTTTTTTTTTCTTTTAAAGATGTGGGGTACAATTCAGAGTTAGGTACATAAGTGGACATCATACAGGTGAAGTTTGGGCTTCTCACTGGTTCTCACTTAGCCTGGTATGGGATCAAGTACACTTTTCAGTGTTATGTATCCCCTACTTCCTTCCCTTCCCTGGCAGTGACCTGCTACTGTCAATCCCTTTCATGTAGTACTATGATAAATGTTCAGAGTCCACTTCTGAGTAAGAACATTTGGTACTCAGTTCTTTCTTTCTGTGATAGATCACTGAGTATGATGAACTCTAAATCCATCCAAGTTGCTGCAAAGTCCATAATTTTGTCCTTCTTTATAGCTGCATAATATTCAATTATGTATATGTACCACATTTTTTAATCCAGTCCTCTTTTGATGGGCAGCATCAAAAAATAGAATTTACACATGACCCAGCAATCCCCCTTCTGTGAATATACCCAGCGGAACTCAAATCATTCTACAAAGAAACTTGTGCATGCGTTTATTGCAGCACTATTCACAATATCAATTTCTCTGCAGAAAAACAAAACCCTGAATAAACATCTTAAATGAAAATTTCATAGGTTCCATACCAGAGCATACCAGAATTGTGACTAATGATGGAATGGAAACAAATACATATACCAAGTAGAAAAATATTCCCCCTTTCTTCTCTTACATTTTATACCATTAACAGGATCATAGAATATATAGGATTAAGGTTTATCTTATAACATTTAGGACACAAATGTCAGATTTCTGAATATCTTAGAAAAAGAAAGATTATTTTCTTGTATAACTATTCTAAAATTTTTGAATGATAGTTCAGCTCTGTGTGAATTATCAAGGCAAATAAAAGAAAGAATATATAACAGTTAAACTGGAGAAAGTAAGAACAAGTTATGAGTTTTGAAATCACCATAAAAATTAATACTTTATTGAAATTTTGACAATCGATTATTAAAAAAACTTACCTACATCCCTCAAATATACAGCATCTCCAACATCTATAGTGCTCTTTGCCAAAGCAACTGATGCTACAACTTTAGTGTTTTATTTCTCATTGACTTTCATAGATTTTAGAAATCCACTGACACAAAATGTGGCCATTTGCCTTCAAAAATTTTGTATTTTAAATGTTTTATATATCTTTAAAATTCAAAATTTGATCTATATATGGACACTATCAGGTTTACTCTTTGCTTATCTTGATCCAACTGTAGCCACGTGGGCATAATTTCTTTACCAGATGAAATCTACAGTCTCAGACTTGGCAACACCAAATACCATATACACATGTTTTCTAATATTCATTTCATAAAAATGTATTATGGTAATTGATTTTCATGTGGGTATATAGTTTTAATATAGAGTCTAAAGTTAGTTTGAGTCTTGTATAATTCTATTGAGTAATAGCTATGGCATTTCAAATTCTTGTCCTATATGGAGATACAAATTTTCCAAAACTTAATATCCTATACTGAAATGTAACCCACATATGGCAATGATTCCACCTCTTCACTGTTACCACCGGAACCACCACCAAGATCCACTGCAGCAGAAATCTCCTTAAAATACTTTTATTACATGGCATCCAATATCACATGAATGGTGCCCATTATAACTATTTATGTGTGTGACACCAGAAACTTCCATTTAATTTATCAATGAAAATTAGCCTCTAGGAATATAAAAAGGAATCTTTTGCATTTTTATTATTGAAGTTAGATTTGGTTTTAAATCTTTAATTTATAAAAAATAAGGAACTTTATGGAGCAAAATTTGGGTTCTTAACCATGACAAATTTCATTCCTTAGCTCCTAAGACTCAAATAAATATATTATGGTTTCTGCAATGGGAGCTATCAGATGAAACACCAAACTAAATGAGAGCAAAACTCCACCCCCCTTTTGCAAGTCTACTTAAGGAATGATTGTTTTTATTTTTTTAAGCAAAGTAAAGAAGATAAAAGATAAACAGTGAAAGGGCTTACATAATGAACGTGCAGCTGATTCCATGCTGCTTCACTATTTTCTTCAATGAGGCACATACAAAAAAAAAAAAAATCCAAAAGCTTTTGTTAGTCTTATTCAGTTGTGGCCATCAAATACCACTTACATGGAATGCATCCACATTTTTAAGATACATCTACATCTTCCCAACGGTCACAGGTCTCAATCACATCGTTTTCCATAAAACTGTTGCATAAAGTTAGGTATTAGCAGCCATGATTTATTACTGACTTAAAAGTTAATAACCTGTGATAAAACAAAAATTGGGATGGGTCAGAGAGAAGGAAGAACTAGGGAAATAAAATGAGTTTTGAAACCTGACCCATTGAACATTCTAAGAAAAACAAGCACATAAAATCTTGGAAGAATTTCCTTCTCCATAAAATATGCCTAAGGATAAATGCCTGTGACCAGCTTTTTTCATTTTTCTTGAGTTACAGTTTTAGATCAATATGGCCAGTTAATTGTTCAGCTGTGTTCAATTACATTACATTTCAAATAACAAAGTTAAATATCAAAGATTTTTTTTTTTTTGCCTTTCTCCAGTATAGCACTATCTTGCTAACTATATGATCTAAACATCCGTAGTAAACAAATATAACTTTATGGAGGGAAGAAAAAGCTTAAGCATCTCTTCCTCTCCCCCATCTGCACAAAATGTATTAGGAATCAGAAAAAAATTCACACCTCTGAATTTGAATCATAAGAAATGTGTCACATCCCTGGCTTCAGAAAGAAGTTTAAATTCCTGGGGCAAAATATAGTGCTTCTGTCAGTTTCAGATACCTCATATCTGCATGTTAATTTCAAAGGGCTCAAGGAGGCTTTGTCAATTCCATGTCACTAATCTTCCCTGTTGGACAATTGTCATAGCTTGGTTTTTCATTTGCAGTCTAGAGGAGTTAGCTGATTTGAGGAAGGGCAGGAAGCAGGTCAGGTCAGTTTTCCTGCTCTGTTTAGTTACTGAGTTAGGGGAACATGGAGAATAGGAGTCAAGTGCACTGGACGAAGCCCAGACAATCTTCAAGTAGCTGATGTTTCCCTTTATACCTCTACCAGTTGCCTTCCAGCCTACTCCAATGCTGTGATTTTCAGTGACCTTTCCATCAGACAACAGTCCTACTTTTCAGAGCCTCAGTATTCTCAAAGTTTCCATCTTTGAGGGAAACAGAATCTTGTGTAATAAATGTAACGTGTAAGGAAAGAAGATTTTAAAAATTCATGTGAGAAGAAATAGCAACTGTGGTTCTCTCTCTCATCCACTTTTCTTGGGGGTCTGACCCACTCCAATCCTCCAACCCTACTTCCTTCAGTGCCTTCATTGTTTGAATCGTTGCCTCAATCACTGTGTATCTTTTTTTTAACGGACTCCAAATTTTGCGGTTTTCTCAACTAAACTATTAAAAGAGTGTCATTAGAACAGGCTTTTAAAAATAAGCACAGATTTGTGTTTTGTAAGCTGTGAGTGACTTGGTAGGTCTAGGATACCAGGCACAGTTTATCTGTTCCCTTTCCTAGAACCAATACTTTTTGAGTAACATTACAAGACCCTTTTTTGCAATTAATTTTAATCTCAGTTGCTTTATTGTTTACTGATCTGTATAGTGGTAGGGGCAGCAGTAAAGATAACTTCCCAAGGAAAAGGTGTTCATTAAGTGTGAAATGGAAGTTTCATCTTTCCCTGAGGTCATGAAAACATAGCAGATAATTTTACAGAAAATATTATATTATCTCAGGGAAAAATAGGACAGTAGGTAGTATAAGAATGAATTTATAGAAAGAATAGGTTAAAATATATATAACTGTATTTTCCACCACCAGCAAAGTTTGAGCTAAGCAATGGGTCTCAGACTAAAATTATTTGTTGAATGCAATAGCTATTAAGTGTCAGAGTTGGTATTGAACCTAGGATAACTGAATTCCAAATTCTAACTCCTTCTGACATCATTCTCCAAATAATTTTCTCATTAATTCATTCACCAACAAATAGGTATTGAGTGCAATCCAAGCATGCTATAGGATTTAGGAACTGGAATACAAATAAGAAAACCAAGAACCAAAGCCCAAGATTTTATACTTTCATAGAACTCATAGTACAATAGGAAGAGCATGATTGATATCCATACCAAAATCATTTTTTATTTTCTAGGCCAAGATATCAGGCATCCACAGACTGGATTAAATTAAGAAACCAAGGAAACTGGGAGATGCTATAAACCCCAAATGCTTCTTTGATTATAGTTGACTCAGATTTTACACAGTTTGAGAGTCTCTGCCTCTCTCTCAATGCTGTTAATGCAGGCTAACAGTTAATGCTGTTAATGCTGTCTCAATTGGTGCAGATAGGAAGCTAGTAAACTGAAGACTCTCTGCTTAGGATACTTAGACCAATTATTTTGAATCGATTGGAAAAAGAAAAGGAGAAAGATAGAGAAATGACCTTGAGAAGAACAGTGATAAAACTTTAATAAAGACAATGCTTAAGGCTAAATTTCAGCGCCACTTAAATATATATATATATATATATATATGCAAATCTGAGAGTATGCTTCTGGAAAATCTTCCTGGAAACTACAGATCATTTTGAAATGTAGACTTTAGGCAGAGATGACATTTTCAGGACCATAATCTATTATAGTCTATCCAAGTAGTTCACTGCCATTGCATCAAATTCTATGTGGGCATTGAATTGACATTATATTAATCATTCCCACTTAGACAATATTGGTTCTATGTATCTATTATTAGAGCCAAAAGATAAATCTTACCTATAAATATAATTTTTAAATGTATTTAAATTTTTCTTTACTAAATTTTGAGTTGTGATGTCAAGTATAAAAAAGTAATTACTTATGAAAATAAATTGGTAGACTCAAAATAAAATAAGGAAATACCTTTTTGAAAAGCTAGTTACAAAATATAAAGTAAAACCAGTAGCTTAAAAAAACTGGATGAAATTGTTAGTATTGGTTTCCATATTCAGTTAGTAAAAAAATCATTTAGACAAATATTTATTGTGGAGAATTTGGGAAAACAAAATATGGTCTTGATCATTACCACATAGGAACATTTGTCAAGGAACTTAAAGTACATTTTGAGCTATGGCGTAACTAGGTACAACACTTCTGAAAACAGAGGAAAATTCTTTGTTCAAGACTAGGAAATCACCACGGGTGTGGCCAATCATAGCCCACAATGTGAAAAGACATGAGAAGAATAGGGTCCTGGGAAAAAGATGGCAGTGGTGTGAACATTAATTAAGTAGTGAAGACACAGAAGCAGACAGGGAGAATTTGGACCTTGTGAAACATGGAAGGAAAATGGCATGCCAGACACAGTCTATACAGAACAAGCAGATGAGATAAGTTTACTTTAGTTTTCTGAAAACTGAACCATACCTTCCAAACTATGGCACATTCAGGGCAGTATCCCACCATAATTTGGGTTAGTGCAAACAAACAAACATGCTCTGTTAGCCTGTCTATAAGTCAGTTTTATAGGTGTAGTAGGAATGTGTATGAGTACATGTGTGTATAAGTGTGTGTGTGCACGTGTGTGTGTATGTATATGTGTATGTGTGTGTGTATGTTGAGGAGATATAATAACATTTTGATTGGAAATAAAGTGGATAATTAACAGAGCAATACATGTTTATAAGAATGGAGTCAATGGTCATTTTGTTAGTTTTAGGCCCAGGCATAAATATCTCTAATTATGTATTGGAAATCTTATTAGGCAAAAATAACAGTTTATAACTTTTCTGCTCTAATTACAGGGCAGGTCTTTGTTACAGTAGAGAATTAACCTTGATTATTTTTATGTATAAAAGTGCTATGTGCCAGAAAATAGACTGATTCTTCAAATGTGGCCAAATATCAGTTACTGCACAGAGTTTGGTGTATGGTGATTTGATGGATTTTTTACAATTGCATGATACAGATGTATAGGAGTGTAACTTTCTAGCTTTGGACAGTAACTCACCTAGTGATATATTAAAATCAACTTAAAGAAAATCAATGTGTGTACAGAAAGATTAATTGAACTATACTTCAAAAATAACAGCATCACCTTAAAAAACAAATCCTGATTTGAATATAAATGCAAAAATCTGCATTGTTTAGTGCTCTAATATGTTACTCATTCCAAGACATTTGTATATAAATGTTTTCATTTATTTAATTCAATTTTTTTTGTTAATTCTATGTTAAGAAAGTGGGGATCAAAATGATGAAATAAAGTCCCATATTCCCCAAGATCATAAGTTTAAAAGTGGCAGAACTAGGACACAAGCCAAAAATGATATACTGATGATAATGTCCCTGCTAGTCTCAGGATTCCTCAATGTTTCTCTATAGTAAATGTCCCTTGAAATGTCTATAGTAGACAGGTAACAAACATGAAAAAGCTAAACTTTGCTTGGTTCACAAATATAATGCTGGTTCATAGGAAAAAAAATCATTGAGCACTTTTTCTATGTGCTAAACTATCTTTTAGGCAAGAGGGATTTTTCCTTATGTAATTTATAAGTTGGGAAGATAAATAAGTTTTAAAAGTAGAGATTTTATATATATATATATATATATATATATATATGATTATATGAAACACACTGCAGAGAGTAAATATTTAAATAGAATAATCAGATATATGGGTGTGGAGGAGAATGGGTTATTGTAATTTTATTTTATATGGGGTGACCAGTAAAGTGATCAAGTGATATTTGAAAGAGACCAAAAGGAAATCAGGAGATGACCTAAACATATATTTCAAGGAATAGAACACCAGGAAGAAGGACCAACAAGTACAGACTATATTTGCTGTGTTCAGCCACCACAAAAGTCTTGGTGTAGCTGGAGTACAGAAAGATTGGTAAGAGACAGATTAAAGAGATTCAGAGACCCAGGAAATATAAAACCTTGAAGATCACTGTAGATGTTGGCCTTTATTCTGGTTAAGATATAAAGCTTTGGGAATTCCAGCAAGATGGCGAATGGGACAGGTCAGACTGTGAGAGTCTCAGCAAAATCAGTGTCCATAAAGACTCTCTGCATGAAGAGGCGTATGCTGATGGGTGAGTAAAAGTCCATCTGAGGGGAGACTCGGATTCTTGCACCCAGTGCTTTCCTCTGGAGGTGACTGCAACCCCTCACCATTCTGAGACTGGAGCCACTGGCACACAGGATCCTCTGCCATTCTCTCAGGACTCTCCTAAGAAGAATTTGCCTAATACAGCTGATTTATCACCTGATGCCTGGCCCACACCATCTCCTGTGACAGCAAAGCAGCTGGAACCCAAATCTGATGCATGAAGAGAGAAGATAGGGGAGAGTTGGAGGGGAGCACCCCCGACCAAGGGAGGAAGTGCCAACTGCAGCCATTTTCTCTGTCCCAGGACCAGGCAGAGACCTGTATTGCCCCACCCAGCTCCACCCATCCTCCAACTTGGGACCTAAGATAATCTCATCAAACTGGAAGAGATAAAAGCCCCTCCCCCATGCTATTTCAGGGACAGGCCAGGTCAGATCTGAGTGAGAGACTTGACAGGCAGCTGGCCGGTTAAGTCCAGATCTGACCTACCACCCTTTTCCCACAGTAGGCCTGGACATCAGACCCAGGCTGAAAGCAACCCCATCAATCTGCACTGAGAACAGAGGAAAGGGACTGGAGATCAGAGTTGAAGGGAAGTTGGACTTACAGGAACCACTTCTGAGCAAGGGTTTTTTTTTTGTCTGTTTGTTTTGCTCTTGTTTGTTTGTTGTCATAGTTTTCTTTCTCTCTCTCTTTCAGCTTTCAATAATGTTTTTGTACTTGCTTTGTTACTGTTATTTTACTGCTTTTTTTAAAGACTTCCCTCCTTTTTGAGGGAGAGTATATCAATAGGGAGGTTTTTGTTAGTTTGTGTGTTTGTATGATTCTCTGTATGTTTTAGATTTTTTACTCTTCTCTGTCTTTGTGTCTCTTTTCATTTGTTAGTTGGTACCTCTGTCTGTTTTCACTCTTACTCCTCTCTCTCTTCATATTCCTCTCACCATCCCCTTCTTCCTGTTTTCCATTCTTTTCCTTTTTCTTACCTCATTTTGCTTTCAGGAACCCAACTTATACCCCCACTGCATGGACAGATTGTAAGGCAGTGGGGAGTGGGTTCCAGAGAGCCCACACATCTGTCAGGGGATACTGTGATCTGAAGATAAGTTGTGAATCACAGCTCCTCCCTCAATTAAATCTCAAAACTGCAAAAAAGTACAGCCTCCCACCACAATCCAGCTTCAGAATTAAACAAAGCCAGAGGATCCACATAAGGAAGAATAGGAGCCTGAGCAAATAGAAGTAAAAGCCACCCCCTTCATCCCTGAACAACAAAATTAAAGAAGAGGAAAAAAAGGAGGGAGGAAAATCTACACAAATGAAGAAAAAACAAAAGAAAAATATGAATCTCACACAGACCCCTGGGGGGTCAAACACTGAAAATACAGATTTTGTATGCAAACAGTGAAGAGCTCCCAGAATGACTGGTCTCAAACCACAAACTCAGGTATCAAGACATTAATAGAGAGAATAAATAGAATTGAGGAGAGACAAGAGGAAAATAGGAAGGAGCTGATAACTGAGATAACAACAGTAAGGAATACAGTGAATGAAATAAATAACAAACTGATAAGCATGGAAAGGAAAATTAGCCAAGCAGAAGAAAGAATCTCAGAGTTTGAGGACCAAAATATGGAACTAACCCAAACTGTCAAAAACATAAAAGAAGTTTAAAAAGAGAAAGCAAAACCTTCAAGAGATGAGCAGTTATCTCAAGAGGCTGAACCTAAGATTAATTGGACTTCCTGAGGCAGAAAGAAAGACAGAGACCACCCTGGAACAAATATTCCATGAAATTATCCAAGAAAACTTCCCTCTCTCATCAGTGATACAAACATTCAAACTCAAGAGATTCAGATGTGTAGACCAACTCCTAAGCACATAGTAATTCACCTACATAAAGTAAATATAAAAGAAAAGATCCTAAAGGCAGCAAGAAAAAAGGTCAGACTACCTACAGGGGAAGACCAATTAGAATAGCTGCAGACTTATCCACAGAAACACTTCAGGCTAGGAGAGTTTGGAGCCCAATCTTGAAAGTTCTGAAAGATAAACAATTTCAACCAAGAATTACCTACCCAGTCAAGCAAAGCTTCATCTGTAATGGAGAATTAAAATCTTTCCCAGACATTTAATCCCTAAGCGCTTATGCTGCCTCCAGACCAACTCTACAAGAAACACTTAAGGAAGTATTAAACACAGAAGGGGGGGGGGAAAGAACAACACCCTTTAGAAGAATGCAGAAAACAGATTGAAAGCACACATGAATCAACCCAAAAATTAAAAAAAAAGAAAACAAACAGCAACAACAACAAACTCTATAAGAACCTCATGACAGTAATAAACTCTTATATCTCAATAATTAGCCTGAATGTGAATGGACTAAATGTACTACTGAAAAGATATAGAATAGCAAAATAGATAAAATATCATGAGGCAGCAATATATTATCTCCAAGAATCTCACCTCACCAGAAAGGACACTCACAGATTCAAAGTAAGAGGATGGGAAACAAAATTTTGGGTGAATAGAACACAAAACAAAACAGGAGTCGCAATCTTAATATCAGACAAAATACCCTTTAAGCTAACAAAAATTTAAAAATATATAGAAGACTACTATATAATGATAAAAGATTCAATCCAACAACAAGTAATATCCATCTTAAACATATATGCACCCAACATAGGAGCATCAACTTTCATAAAGCAGCCTCTAGGTAAACTTAAAAAAGATACTCTAACACCATCATAACTGAGGACATAAATACCCTACTCACAACACTAGAGAGATCATCAAAACAAAAAATCAATAAGAAGATCCAAAACCTCAATGTGATGCTTGACCAAATGGACTTAATTGATACCTACAGAATACTCCAACCAATAGCCATGGAATATGCATTCTACTCCTCACCACATGGAATGTACTCTAAAATTGACCACATCCTCGGTCATAAATCGAGTATAAATAATTTTCACAACATTGAAATTCTGCCATGCACCTTCTCAGACCACAATGGAAAAATAAATAAATATCAAAACCAACAAAGCTCCCCAAAACTCCACAACGACATGGATACTAATCAGCATGATGCTAAAAAACTTCTAGGTCAACATGAAAATCAAAACAAAGATTAAAAGATAACTGGAAACAAATGAAAATGAAGAAACATCTTACCAAAACCTCTGGGAAGCCATGAAATCAGTACTAAGAGGGGAATCCATATCTCTACAAACACGTATGAAGAAAATGGAAAGATCATAAGTTAACAGCCTAACAAATCACCTAAGGGAGCTGGAAAAGCAAGACCACCAAAACCCTAACTTCAGCCTGAGAACCCAGATCACCAAAATAAAAGCCCAAATTAGGGACATAGAAGATGAAAAGATAATTTTAAAAAATCAATGAAACAAAAAGCTGATTCTTTGAAAGGATAAACAAGATTGATGGTCCCCTAGCTAGACTGACCAAGATAAAGAGAGAAAAAGCTTAAATAAACACAATCAGAAATACAAAAGGTCAAGTCACAACTGACCGCAAAGAAATACAAAAGATTATTAGAGACATCATGTACACTTACATGAAAATAATCTTGAAAATCTAAAGGAAATAGAGGATTTTATGATACCACCTAGCCTTCTCAAGTTGAAACAAGAAGAAATCTAGACCCTAAACAGACCAATAATAATCCAGGAAATTGACTATGTCATAAGAAAATTACATACCAAAAAAGCCCTGGATCAGATGACTTTCCAGCAGAATTCTACAACACATACAAGGAGGAACTGAAACCAAACCTCCTGAAAGTATTCCAGGCAATCAAGAAAGATGGAACTCTTCCCGAATCATTTTTCAAAGCTAGCATCACATTATTACCCAAACCAGATAAAGATCGGACAAAGAAAGAGAACTACAGGCCAATATCCTTAATGAACATAGATGCTAAAATTCTCAACAAGATCCTAGTAAGTCGTAATCAATAACACATCTCAAAAATCATCCACCATGACCAAGTAGGCTTCATCCCTGGAATGCAGGGGAGTTCAACATTCATAAGACCATAGCATAATTAAATACATCAAAAGATGTAAAAACAAAAACCATGTGATCATATCATTAGATGTGGAAAAAGCTTTTGATAAAATTCAGCACCCCTTCTTCATAAAAACCCTCGAACGTCTAGGCATAGATGGAACATACCTCAAAATAGTAAGAGCCATCTACAAGAAACCCACAGCTAGCATACTGCTAAACAGAAAGAAATTGGAACCACTTCCCCTGAAAACCAGAACAAGACAAGGATGCTCACTCTCACTTCACCTTTTCAACATAGTTTTCTAAGTCCTAGCTAGAGCAATCAGACAAGAGAACTAGATAAACAGTATCCAAATAGGAAAAAAGGAAGTAAAGTTATTCCTCTTTGCAGATGACATGATTCTATACCTCAAAAACCAAATAGAATCTGTCAAAAACCTCCTTGCACTGAAAAAGGACTTTGGCACTGTCTCAAGGTATAAAATCAATGGACAAAAGACAGTCGCATTTCTATACACTAGCAACAAACAAACAGAAACCCAAATAAAAAGAACAATCCCATTCACACTAGCCAGAAAAAAAAAAAAACAAATACTTTGGCATCTTCCTAACCATAGACGCGAAAGACCTTTACAATGAAAACTACAAAACACTGCTCAAATAAATAAAAAATGACACAAATAAATGGAAAAATATTCCATGCTCATGGATTGGAAGAATCAACATTGTTAAGATGTCCATCCTACCCAAGGTAATCTACAGGCTTAATGTAATACCCATTAAATTGTCAACAGCACTATTTTCACACGTGGAAGAGACAATACAGGAATTCATATGGAAACACAAATGACCACAAATCACCAAAACAATCCTCAGTAAAACAAGCAGAGCAGGAGGTATCACACTCCCAGACTTTAAACTCTATTATAAAGCTACAATAATCAAAGCAGCCTGGTATTGGTACAAGAATAGGCATATAGACCACTAGAATAGGATAGAGATTCCAGAAACAAAATCTCAATTTCTTAACCAACTCATTTCAACAAGGCCTCCACCACCAATGACGGGGGAAAGGAGATCCTATTCAGTAAAAGGTGCTGGGAAAACTGTCTAACCACATGCAGAAGATTCAGACAAGAACCCCACCCATCACTATACACACAAATCAACCCTAAGTGGATCAAAAACCTAAATGTAAAACCTCAAACTATAAAAACCTTAGAAAATACAGGAGACACCCTTATGAAAATTGTAATTGGCAACAATTCCTAATCAAAACCCCAAGTGCCCATGCCATAAGAGTTAAGAGACAAGTGGGACCTCACCCAACTGACAAGCTTCTGCAAAGTCAAAGAAACTATAGAGAGGGAAGACAGCCCATAGACTTGGAAAAAATATTTGCCAACTGTATGTCTAACAAAGACCTAATATCTAGGATCCATAAGGAACTCAAACGTGCCAAAAAGAAAAAAAAAAGCCCCATTACAAAGTGGGCAAAAGATATGAATAGACAGTTTTCAAAAGAAGACATACAAATAGCCAACAGATACATGAAAAATGCTGAGCCTCACTAGTCATCAAAGAAATGCAGCTTATAACCACACTGAGATACCATCTAACTCCAGTCAGGACGGCTATCAATAACTCAAAAAACAACAGACGCTGGAGAGGATGCAGCAAAAAGGGAACATTCTACACTATTGGTGGGAGTGTAAACTAGACAGCCTCTGTGGAAAATGTGATGATTCCCAAAAGATCTAAAAATTGACCTTCCATATGATCCCACAATCTCCCTACGGAATATACCCAGAAGAACTCAAATCACTCTATAAAAAAAAGATACCTGCACATACATGTTTATCTAAGCAGCATTGTTCACGGTAGCAAGAACATGGAACCAACCGTGCTGCCCACAAAAAAGAACTGGATTTTTTAAATGTGGTGCATATACACAATGGAATATTACACTGCCATAAAGAAGAACAAAATCATGAACTTCATAGTAACTTGGATGAACTTAGAGTCTATAATACTGAGTGATCTCTTACAGAAACAAAGAACTATCACATCTTCTCACTCATAGGCGGATCTTGAACAATTATCGTAATACTGTCAGAAAAGGTTTGGCATTAGCAGGAAACGGCCGGGAGGGGAGTGGGGAAGTGGGATTGGCAGTAGTGGGAATCTGCCTGGGGAAGGGGGAGAGGGGTACACCTCATCAACAAGGGTTCCTGCATAATGAACATTTGTATACCTAATCCTGAATTGTACCCCACATCTTTAAAATTAAAAAAAAATTAAAGAGAATAAAAGACATAAAGCTTTATGGAATTATATCATCTGACATCCGAAATTTAAAAAAAACTGGAATGGAGAAATTGACAAGAAAGTAGCCACAGAAATCATTTAAAAAGCTATTGCAATAACGCAGGGGAGAGACACCGATGGCTTAGACTAGGGTAGTAGCATTGAAGGCAATAAGAAGTATTCAAATTCTTGTGTATTTGGGACTAGAGCCAGATGTGCAGTATGAAATAAATTCTTAGTCTCCCCAAAACTCTCTTTTCTCCCTAACCCTCCAGGCTCTCCTCTCCTTTCCTCAACCTTAGCATTAGCTGTGAGATTGTTTCTGGTATCACTATGAAAATAAAATCATGTAAAGAAGTATCTTCACAGACACCTACTGGCACACCTATTAATCTCCCTGCTTTGTATTCCATTGATTCAGCATTCCTTTCTGTGAGTTTTAATTAAGTCCCAATTTTCCTACTTAAGACGTCTGAGAATATGTAAGAATGAAGTAGGTAAACAATGAGATGAAAATAATATTAAATAAATTCTTTTAGAATAGAAAGTAAAAAAGATAATAGAAATTAAATTGGGATATATTAAGTGTAAGAATTATCAGAGTATATGTATAATAGTATTTAAAGCCGTAGAAAGTGATAAATTTACGAAGGTTATAAGTAAATCTAGAAAAGGCAGGAAGTGTAAAATCTGAGATGAAGGCATTCCAATAACTAGAAGTAAGCAAGAGAAAGAAGGAAGAAAGGGAAGAAGGAAGGAAGGAAGGAAGGAAGGAAGGAAGGAAGGAAGGAAGGAAGGAAGGAAGAAAGGAAGGAAGGAAAGAATGAATGAAAGAATGAAAGAAAGGAAAGGAAAGGAAAAGGAAGGACCAGTTAGAGGGTAACAAAAAGGGATTGGTGTCTACAAACAAAAATGTAAACAACGAAGTTGTTGCTGACAGTTACAGTAAAATAAGTTCTGATGATTGATTCTTTTGAGTTAAGTGGAAGTTAATAATAAACTCTACAAGAGTAATTTTAATGGAGTGGTGAAGGCAAAAGCCTGATTGAAATGGGTTCAAGAGGGGAGCAGTTGGAAACAGCAAGCACCAGCATATAAGAGCGAGGGTAGGACAGGGAGACTTAGAGGACTTAGGATAGACAAGACTGTTGAGAAACAGTTGTCTACAAGGACGAAATCCAAAAATAGATCAGGAAATTCATCACCTGGAGCCCACGGTATGGAAAAAGCAAATAAAATGTCTTCTGTACGTTTTTAAATTGTCATTCAGGAGAGTGACAGAATGAATGGATCAGGTAAATATAACGAGCAGCACCAGAGACCAATTTGAGGCTAGTAATTATGGACTTAAAGCATGCTGTGTGAGTCAGCATGTTTGGGTTTTATTCTCCAACTTCCACAATGTTATAAGTCAGGAAATATCATAGAATGAGTAAGTAGCAAAGCCAGGATTAGAATACAGACAGTGGTTAAGACCTTGTATTCTTAACCACTGTCCTATGGTGCCTCAGGTGACCTGTTTCATTCTGTGCACAGTAACTTCAGTGCCTGTTCTAAGTCTGGTTAACAAAGTGTGTAAACCTATCCCATCTCTTGCCCCAGCTATAGTTTGTCCTTTGAATTTCAGTCATATATATACATATATGTAAACCCACCAGATCTTCCCACTCAACTCCTAATTTAAAATCAGGAATCTTTAATTTCTGTTTATCCTGACCCAAATAACTATTTACTTCCTTTCCCTAAACCTGCTCCTTTTATATTCTTTCCCATTTTCTAATAAAATAATTTAATAGATTCAAAAGTCCTACATTTTTAACAGTTAAATTTTCCCTAATAATAGAAAAGTAAATAAAAACACATTAGAGTAAAAATTATAAAGGCTACAGAGGCGTGGAAAATGGATTAACAGAATAAAAATTAATCTTTAAATTGCTAAATTATATACCTACTATGTAGTCTATAATATATACTATATATACTATCTGTGGGCATGCTTGTGCATGTGTCTGTATGTGTGGTGTGTGTGTGTGTGTGTGTGTGTGTGTGTGTGTGCGCGTGTGTGTGTGTATGCTGTATTTAATATTTAAGACACTGAGTTTGTGATAAGTTGTTTTCTAGCAATAGAACTACTATAAAGGAGGCACTTATACAGGAGGTGTAACAAGGTACCCTGGTCTCAAAGTCTTCAAGGGCTTACTTTTAAGAGTAGCCTCTGTTGAAAATGAGTTGGTTGAGAAATTGAGGTTTTGATTTTGGAATATCTATCCTGTTCCATTGGTCTAAATGCCTGTTCTTGTACCAATGCTGTGTTAAATTGTAGCCTTATAATAAAGTTTAAAGTCTGGAAGCATGATACCTTCCACTTTGTTTCTTTTGTTAAGGATTATTTTGACTATTTGTGGTCATTTATGTTTCCATATGAATTTCTGTGTTTTCATTTTCAGGTCTGAGAATGATGTTGGTAATTTAATGGATATAGTGTTGAATCTTACCCATGAGTATGGGATATTTTTTCATGTATTTCTGTCATCTTTCACTTATTTGAGAAATGTTTTATAGTTTCTGTTGTAAAGGTCTTTCACTTCTCCGATTAGGAAGATGCCAAGGTATTTCATTATTTTTGTGTTACTATTGTGGATGGGACTGTGTTTTTTATTTGCTTCTCTGTCCGTTTGTTGTTGGTTTATAAGAATGCTACTGTCTTTTGCACATTGATTTTGTACCCTGAGACTTTGCCAGTCTTTTATCAGTGCAAGGAGGTTTCTGACAGATTCTCTTGGATTTTTGAGATATAGGTAGGATCATATCATCAGCAAAGAGGGATAACTTGACTTCTTCTTTTCCTATTTGGATTCCCCTCATTTCCTTCTATTGTTTGCTCAGGCTAGGACTTCTGACACTATGTTGATTTATTGTAGAGATGAGGTCTTGCTACCCAGGTGGGTCCCGAACCTGCGAGCTCAGGCAATTCACTCACCTCAACCTCCCAAAGGCGCGGGATTACAGGCTGAGCCACTGAGCCCGGCTCCAACACTATTTTGAACAGGAGGGGTGAGAGTGGGCAGTCTTGTCTTATTCTGGTCTTCAGGGGAAATGTTTCCAGTTTCTGTCCATTTGACAGCATGCTGGCTGTGGGTTTATCACAGATTGCTCTTATTGTTTTGAGGTATTTTCTCTCTATGCCTAAGTGTTTTGTCAAGAAGGGATACTGGATTTTATCAAAAGATTTTTCCACATCTAATGACAATAATATTTATATCTGTTGATGCATTTAATTACATTTATGGTCTTGTGGATATTGAACCAGCCTTGCATCCCAGGGATGAAGAAGCCTACTTGTTCATGGTGGATGATTTTTGAGATGTGTTGTTGGATTCGATTTGCTAGAATATGGTTGAGAATTTTTGCATCTATGTTCATCAGGAAAATTGTCCTGTAGTTCTCTTTCTTTGTTGACTCTTTCCCCACCCCCTTTTAATTTTTATTCTAAAATTGTGCAGTAAAGTACAGGGTGAGGTATACAAATATTCATTGTGCAGGTAACCTTGTTGATGAGGTGTGCCTCTCCTACCCCAGGCAGATATTGACTACTATAGATCTCACCTCCCCAGCCCCCTCCCTGCCTCAGTTTCCTGCTACTGTCAATCCTACCTGGTTTGGGTATCAATGTGATGCTCGCTTCATAAATGATTTTGGGTGAGTTCTGTCTTTCTCAATTCCCTGAAATATCTTCAATATGATTAGTATCATATGATTAGTATCAGCTTCTCCTTGTATCAATATGATTAGTATCAGCTTCTCCTTGTATGTTTTGTAGAATTCTAATAGAAATCGATCCAGTTCAGGGTATTTTTTTTGTAGGTAGTATTCTTATGATGAAGTCAATTTCCTCAGTTGTTATTGGTCTATTTAGGATCTCAATTTCATCTTGTTTCAGCCTTGGGAGTTTGTGTGTTGCTAGAAAGTCCTCCATTTCATTTAGGTTATTTAGTATGTTTCCATTCAGATGTGCATAGTAAACTCTGATAATTTCTTTGCGGTCAGTTGTGAACTTGATCTTTTGCATTTCTGATAGTATTTATCTCTCTTGGTAACTATGGTTTGGGGTTCATCAATCTTGTTTATCCTTTTAAAAAAAAAAACCACCTTTTTGTTTTGTTGATTTTTTCTGTGGTATTTTTGTCTTCTATGTCCTGTATTTGGGCTTTTACATTGGTGATCTATATTCTTCTGCTGGAGTTAGGGTTATGGTGATCTTGCCTTTCCAGCTCTCTTAGGTGATTTATTAAGCTGTCAACTTGTTCTCTTTCTATTTTCTTGATGAGTGTTCACAGAGATATAAATCCCCCTCTTAGTACTGATTTCATGGCATCTCAGAGGCTTTTGTAGGATGTTTCTTCATTTTCATTGGTTTCCAGGAATCTTTAATTTCTGTTTTGATTTCTGTGTTTACCCAGGAGTTGTTCAGCATTATGCTGTTTAGTGTCAATGTCTTTGCGGGTTTTGGGGGAATTTTGTTGATGATGATATTTATTTTTATTTTACTATGGTTTGAGAAGCTGCATGGCAGTGTTTCAATCTTTTGAAATTTGTTCATGCTTGATTTATATGCAAGGATGTGGTCAATCTTGGAGCATGTTCCATGTGTGATGAGTAGCCTGTGCATTCTGTGGTTGTTGGATGAAGTGTCCTGTAGGTATCTACTAAGTCCATTTGGTAAAGTGTCAAGCTGAGGTTCAAGATCTCTTTGTTGATTTTTTTTGCCTCAGTGATCTATATAGGGTTGTTGGTGGGGAAATTAAGTCCTCAGCTATGATGGTGTTAAAGTCAACATTTTTTTTAAGTTTACTTAGTAGCTGATTTATAAAAACTGGTGCTTCTGTGTTGGGTGCATCTATGTTTAAGGTGGATATTTCTTTTTTGATGAGTTGAACATTTTATCATGAAGAAGAGCAAAACTATGGACTTTGCAGCAACTTTGATGGATTTAGAGTCTATAATACTCAGTGACTTATCACAGAAACAAAGAACTGAGAACCACATGTTCTCACTCATAAGAGGGCCTTGAAAATTTACCATAATACTATAAGAAAGGGATTGGTAGTAGCCAGAAACTGCCAGGGAATGGAGGGAGCACATAACATTAATAAGAGTACCAGGCAAAGTGGGGACTAAAGGGAGGCCCAGTCTTTACCTGTATGATGACTACTTGTATTCTTAATCCTGAATTGTATCCCACATCTTTTTTTTTTTGAGTTGGAGTCTCACTCTGTCACCCAGACTGGAGTGCAGTGGCCGCTCCCGGCCACCGCAGCTTCAACCTGCTGGGCTCCGGTGATCCTTCCACCTCAGCCTTCCGAGTAGCCGGAATTACAGGCATGCGCTACCATGCCCGGCTGATTTTTTTATTTATTGTAGAGATGAGGTCTCGCTGCCCAGGTGGGTCTCAAACCCGCAGGCTCAGGCAATCCACTCACCTCAGCCTCTCAAAGACACAAGCCTGGCTTGTACCCCACATCCTTAAAATAAAATAAATTTTTTTAAAAGAGCAATCTTTGGAAAAAAATTAGTTCTTCATCTCATTGCCACCATATTTTGGTTGCGTAACTTTCCAACTATAATAGACCAATCTGAGTTATTATTTATTACTTATAAAATAATTTTGATAACATCTAACTACAAAGTTATTTACTAGATACAATTATTGGAAACTACCTAACACACAGTATAGCTGTGGTAGTTCACTACAGCTGTCATTTGGCAACCTGCAGATGTGCAAAGAAAATAGTAAGGCAAAATCTCTTCTGAGGTGGGTTGTGGAAATAAAAAGCTTTTGCCACCATTAAGATCAATACAAAGATATAGAAATAAATTGAGATTAGTATCTGATAGGTATTATCAGCTGACTGAGGAAACTCAAATAACTCTACATCTTTATTTTTCTATCTTTCTAAAACTCTTCTGTTTATAACTTTAAGTCTTGCATATGGAATTCAATGAAATCTACTTCATCTGATACTACTACAGTAACCCCAGTATTATTTTTATTTATGTTGTCATAAAATATCTTCTTTCATATATCTTCTTTCATATTTTAACATATTTTTGTCTTTAGTGGGTTTCTTGTATAAAACATATAATTAGGTCTTAAAATCTAATATGAAACTTCTAGTATGACTATTTCTGTCTTTAATTTTTAGCATATAGCTCATTTATTTTTAATGGAATTATTGATATACTTGAATCTAAATTTATTGTTAATTGTTTTTAGAATGTTGTTAATTTTTAAAGAATGTTCCATCTATCATTTTTCCCTCACATTATTTTTCTCTAACTTCTTTTTTTTAAGGATGTGGGATATAATTCAGGATTAGGTACATAGGTGGTCATCATACAAACAAAGTTTGGTCCTTCCTTTGGTCCCCACTTTGCCTGATTTGATCAGGTACCCTTTTTGATGTTATGTGCCCCCCTCCCATCAGTTTCCCACTGCTGCCAGACCCTTTCTTATAGTATTATGATAAATATTCAGGTTCCACTTATGAGTGAGAACATATGGTATCTTCTTTTTTCAATTGAATGTTTTTATGTGTGTTTTTAATTTTTGCTGTTTTGGGGGTTTGCAATATACATATTTGTTTAATAATATCTCTTTTCAAATTATATATTACTTTAATTATAATGCAAGAAATTTATGGCAATATATTTCCACTTTTTCCTCTTATAATTTATCATGTGTTTTGATTTCATATATATGTCATAAAGTCCATAACACCATTTCACTACTTTTGAATTGTCAATTGTTTTTTAAATAATAATCTAAATAATAATTGTTTTTTTAATATTCCTTCTCTTAGTTTTTCCATTTGTAGAGATCTTCATTTCCTTGTACTCATCATCATTTGGAATGGTATTATATTCTTTATGCCTGAAGAACCACCCTTAATATTTTTTGTAGCACATGTCTGTTCACAATCAATTCTTTTTTATTTTGCTTGTTTAAAACTTTTTCATCTTCATTTTTCAAAGGTATTATCTTTGGGTATATAATTCTGGGTTGGCAGTCTGCTTTTTCTTGAGAATTTTGACAATACATTAAAGATGTTACACTATTGTTTACAGACTTGCATAGTTTGAAACCAGAAGTCTGCTGTAATTCTTATCTTTGTTACTCTATGTTTTATTCTCTGTCTGCCTTTAATATATTTCTTTATTTTTACTTTTAATAGGTTGGTTGTTATATGTCTAGGGGCGTGTGTGTGTGTGTGTATGTGTGTGTGTGTTTTGTAAGTGTGCTTTTCATGTATCTTACTTAAGGTCCTCTGAGCATCTCAGAGTTGTGGTTTTATGTTTTTTGTTACATTTTTTAAAATATTAGTCATTTTCTCTTAAATATTTTTCTGCTCTGATATTTCCCTCTCCTCCTTTTATTTGGCAAGAATTACTTTTTTGTGAGATTACTTGTTATTATTCCACAATTTCTGTATTTAGTTTTTGTTTTTATTGTATTTTAATTAACACAGTGCACATTTTTATAGGTAGAATGTGAGGTTTTGAGACATGAGTACATTGTAAAATTAGCAAATCATGGCAATTAGCCTTTATATTACCTTAAAAACTTGTCAGTTCTTCATGATGAGCACATTCAAATTCCTCTCTCCTTGTCTTTTTGAAATATGATGCATTGTAGTTAAATATAGTCATCCTGCTGTGCATTAGAACACTAGAACTCATCTCTCCTATATAATTGTATAGGAGTTGTGTTCAGATTTTTTGCCTATTTTTAAATCAGTTTACTTGTCTTTTTTTCTATTGAATTACATTCCCTACATATTTTGGATATGAACTCCTTACAAGATTTAGTTTGCAGACATATTCTCCTGTTCTGTAGGTTGTCTCTTTCTCTGCTGATTTCCTTTAAAACTTTTGAACCTGAAAGCATGTACTAGCTGTTTTGTCAAGCTCTGCACTACACTTCCATTCACCTAAGAAGAAAGTCTTTCAAACTAGTGACATGCTTTTGAGCATGTTACTTGAACCAAGATGAAAAGGAGATACACACACATACACACACCCTTTACCTTTATAAAATTTTAAACTTTAAAAAAAGCCTATCTACCCTACAGCTGGCTATGATCAGCTTATTTAAAATAATAAAAGCCAGAGCAATTTCTAAGATTTCTGGTTCACACCCCTGCCCTCAGACAGGCAGATATCCCAGTATTCTAACCAAAAGACTGATTATGCTATATTTCATATTCTTCAAAGGAGAGATTGTATAATTTCCTTTGTAACACATTCTAAGATTTATTTTCTCACTGATGAATTTAAGAGTTTATGCATTAGCTCTATATTTTGGTTAAAGATAAGAAAAAGTGGGGTAAGTAAAGCAGCATTTTGTATAAAACATTATGGTCAGAAGTAAGAGCATCTGGCCTGCATTTAGAATAAATATTCGCTTGAATGCAATCACTAAACACTGTGTTTGTTTTCTTTCTTGTGCCTGGCACAAACTAGGTTAATCAAGCAGTTATTGTGACAATTAAAATATTCTCGGACTGAAATAAAATTATTTTGTCTTATCTAATCTGCGATTGGCTGGTGGCTCTGTTTCAGGCTACTCATGTAAAGGGGTAGTGGCTACTTGATGCCTGCTTTATTAATGATGAATTGCTGTTAAACAAAATGCAGGTCAGATATTTCCAGTAAAATGCTACACAATAATCACGTAAAATCTCAGTGGCTTAAAATGCAAGCATTTTTTTTTTTCTCACCTAATGTGTGTGGGTCAGTTTGGACAACTGTTATATAGACTGTGCACTAGCGGGGCTTAGAATCAGTCTTCAGGTTGAGTTCAAATATGTTTTACATGTTTTCACATTCTCCTTGAAGCAACACTACCTGTGACATGATCTTCTCAAGCATGTCTCCTAGTAAAAGAGCCAAACTAAAGCATGTAGGAACATTTAACTCTCTGTTCACATCAAACAAATAAAATCAAAGCAAATCAGAAGATCAAGCCAAAACCAATCAAGTAAGCCCCTAAAATGGGCTTAAGATAAGATAATATTTACAGGTCAATACTTCAATACATTACAGAAGGCACTGATATATTTGTTGTAGAAGATAACAATCACAATAGATAACATAAAGCATTTATTGATTACTTGCCAGTGTCAAGGACTTGACTAAGACATGTGTCATTTAATTTGATTCTCAAAAGACTTCATTGAAAATTATTATAATTATCTACAGTGCACAGATAAGGAAAGTTGGATACAGAGGATGCAAGTCAATTCCCAAATGTGTGCAGGTTCGAAGTTTCTAAGACAGTACTTGTGTCTAGACGGTCTCACTCTACAACATGATGTGAAACTATCGATATGATAACATTGTGCCGATATAGGCTTTTCCACAATCAGGCTGTATAATTATACTTTGATTGGACAAGTTATTTTTTTAAGGTGTTGGGTACAATTCATGATTAGTTACATAGATGACCATTGTACAGGTGAAGTTTTGATCTTTACTTTCTAATATGTCTTTAGGCTTGTAGGCAAATATAGGACACGTTTACTTTTAATCTTCAGGAAAATCTACTGCACTCCTATTAATTGAGTCTTTCCGGTTTTCTGCCCATTTAGACCCAGCTTTTGGCATTCAGCTTTTGTTCAGATTGTTCACTAAATGGCTTATCTCTAAATATCCATCTATCAGCTAATAATCTACTTGTCTGCTAGTTAGTGATTCTGTCCCATAAATGTCACCTACTGTGAATTAGCATGTGTAGTTCAATCAAATTTTCCTCACCCTTCCTAACAGTATCAACATATCCGCAGTAACAGAACAGTGCTATAAGAGAAAAGAAAGACCCTGAAGAGGCATGAAGTGCAAGATCACAGAACAGCAGAGTTACCAGGGAGGTAGTGTTTCCTACATTAGAGAAGAAAAAGATGAGATTCAAACAACTTGGTTAGCTAATCCAGTGTTACTTGGATGACAAGTTGCACAATAAAGCCTCAGACCAAAGTTTATTTGCTTTCTAAAATGATCTCTCATCCAATTTTCTGAATGCCTTCCATATAAAACCTAATCCAACCTGGGTCCAACAAACCTCAAATCTAACAAACCTCCTACATCCTGTGTTAGAGTGACAGAGGACCACCCTAAGTTCATATTCTTTCTACAGGAAAGCATCTTGAGCACCCTGCCCATCACTGTACCTAATTCATTATTTATCTTGCATGTGAACCAATCTAAAGTATTCTTCTTGACTATCAAGCTCTTCATTAGCTAAGGATATTTACCCTAAACTATGGTGATATGAATCTTAAATGACTTCTGATCTTGCCTCCAACAGGTGGTGTGAGTTCTTCAATAACAATGACACTTCATAATTTATTGTCTATTGGAATATGTCCAGGATCCACATAAAAAGAACATTATAGGGCAGTTAAAATTGTACTAAGACATTTTTTCAAAATAAATTTAAAGTCAACATTTATGAGTCTTTATTTAATTTTCCTAATGTTTATAATGTTCTCTTTCTTTCCCTCCCCTCCCTCAACTCATGATATCCATTCACATATTGGTGTGAAGCCACTGCTAAGTCTTCTACGTAGGTCCTCTAACCATTCTTCATCGTTTTTCCTTCCACCAAAAAGGTTTTTCACTTTCCCTGTCAGATAAAACCCAGATAAATTACACCCAAACATCTGCCCTATTGTACCAGAAGATGCTTATTTTTAAAATTTTATTTTAACCAATCACACACATCAAAAATCTATGTTTGTTTTTAATGCAAAAAAGGTCACGAAACTTATGAAGAGTTTACCAGGGAAAGCTACAGTTACAGTCATACTCTCTTTTCCCCTATTGCCAAGAAAATAAACAGGAAAAAAATCATAAAGAGGAAATCATAATGTGGTGGAAACTGAGTTTAAATATGAGGGGATATGAGTTTGTCCAGTAAATAACTCTTTTATTTCAGAAAATTACATCAGTCATGTTCAAGGAACTCTTAATTGATTTTAACTAGATCATTAGAATCTCAATTGTAGCCGGGCTCGGTGGCTCAGCCTGTAATCCTGCACTTTGGAAGGCTGAGGTGAGTGGATTGCCTGAGTCCGCGGGCTTGAGACCTGCCTGGGCAACTTGGCGAGACCTCATCTCTACATAAATCAAAAATTTAGCTGGACATGGTAGCTCGTGCCTGTAGTTCCAGCTACTTGGAAAGCTGAGGAGGAAGGATCACCAGAGCCCAGCAGATCGAGTCTGTGGTGACCAGGAGAGTGCCACCGCACTCCAGCAGTCTGGGCAACGGAGTGAGATCCCAACTCAAAAAAAAAAAAAAGAATCTCAGTTGTGACTTTTCCTTGCCCTCAAATCTATTCTCCAATTTTTCCTTTTTAAATTATAGATAACTGGTATAACCACCATCCACCCATTGCCCAAACCAGAAACCTATGAAATCTTTTAGCTACCTTCTCTCTCTTTTCTACCATATCCAAATAATTTTAAAGTCCTAGCTAACCTATTTTTAAATGCATTTAAAATATGTCTTCATTCTCCAACAATGGACACTACTTGGCTCAAGGCTTAATTCCCAGGCAACAACCCCCTTTAACCCTCTGTCCCTACATATACTGCAAAATGTTATATTTAGTTGGAAAGCTGTTGACATAATTAGGCCCCTCTTTCCCCCAGTTGAAACTTTTCAAAGATTTTCCATGGCTTTAGGATGAAATATCAAATCCTTAACCTGGTCTGTAGACTGTATATATTCTAACATCTTCATCTCAATTACTGAACCACCCCAGCCTCAACTCAGTTTTTCTTTTCATCTTTGTCCCCATAGCCACCCCAGCCTTCTTCTTTGCTATTTTGTTCTTTCCTTCTTTCTTTTTTTTTTTTTAATTTGCATGATTCCTTCTGTTTTGATACATTTGGGTATTTTCCCTATGTCTGTAGTCATTTTGATCTTTTACCCTTCATTTGTGTGTGGTGATGAGTCTTTTTTTTATCTTTCAATTAGTTTAATGTCACTTTATAAGAAAGGGGGTTTTAAAGTCCCAAATTAAGAAAGATAAATACACTGATATTAAATTGTCTACCCAGTGATTTGTTATTCCTCTTTTCAAAGGCCTAATTACACTCCTTTTCTGTTTAATGTGGGCTGTGCTTAGTGACTTATTTCTAACAGAATGTGATGGAAGTGACACTGCGTAACTTATGAGATTAGGTTATAAAAGGTATTTTGGCTTCCATCTTGTTATCTCTCTCTTGAGTCATTCACTTTAAGGGAACCAAGGATTACATCACGAGGACAGTAAAGCAGCTCTATGGAGAGGTCAATGTGGTGAGGAACTGGGACTTTCTTCCAATAGCCAAGTGAGTGAGCCATGTTTAAACTGTATTCTTCAGTCCTATTCAAGCCTCTCATTGACAGCAATCTCATGTATGATTCTGAGCCAGAACCCAGTTAGACCATTTCCAAATTCTTAACAAACAAAAATTTTAAGACAATAAAAGTTTGTTTTAAGCTGCTAAGTTTTGAACTGATTTGTTATACAGTTTAGTTAACTATTCCATTATACCTACCACATGTTATTAGGCAAGCTATAAGGTATTCATAATGCATTTTACAATTATAACTAAATTACTATTGACATAATTTGCTTAGCAAACTAGTCTTATGCTTGATAGCAAACTCTATGATGGTAGAAACTACATGCATTTTTTGCTTATTTTCATATCCTATCACATTCTTCCCAAGCCAGAACCTATGAAAACGTGCATTCAATAAATATTTTTAGCTATATCAATACAACTGAATTAATATGCAGTCTAATGCTACAGAGGGACCCTGAAACCTTCTAGTTATTTAATGAGTACTATTTAAATGATTGATTTATTTATTATGTAAAATTAGAAAAATAGATAACCTCAGGTCACCATGATTAAAATTTCTCATTTCTAAAGGGCCCTTCTCGCAATTAGATATACAAGTACATCTCTATGAATGTCTGAGAAATAATACTTTCAGCAATAAATAGAAGCTTCAGAGTTAAGACTATTGAAAAATAATTTTATTTAGAGTCACAAAAGTATTTAAGACTAAGTAGTTGTCATAATGAACTGCAGGGTATCATCAATTTTAAATTCCTAGTTTCATAATAAAGAAGCTCAATAAACATGTCATTGTCTTTTAAAGGAGTCACATAGCACATTTTCAGAGTTTCTTACTTTCACACTGGCAGTGTGAAATATACTAGTTAAAGTAATATTTTAGACTAGTTGTGGTGGCTCATGCCTATAATTGCATCAGTTTGGGAGGCTGAGGCAGGAGGATTGCTTGAGTCCAGAAGTTCAAGACCAGCCTGGGCAACATAGCAAGACTTCGTCTCTACAAAAAAAAATCAAAAAAAGTAGCCAGGTGTGGTGATGCATGCCTATAGTCCAAGCTACTTGGGAGGTTGAGGTGAGAAGATTTCTTAAGCCCACGTGGATGAGGCTACAGTGAGCTGTGATCATACACTGCACTCCAACCTGGCTGACAGAGTGAGACCATGACTCAAATAAAATAATATAAAATACTAATATTCAGAGAACCCAGTCATTCAGACAAGGGCCAGATGCACTTATTTTTTTTTTGAACAGTACTAGGTTATATTGAATTTATATTGAATTTATATTGAATTCTGTAATATACTTTGAAGTTAAAAAGACAGTCTGGAACACTAAAACTTTTTTCCATTAACTAGAACAAACTAATAAGACCTCAGTAAGTTTTTATTAATTATATTCATAACTGTCTTTATGAAATTTATGTGTAGTTTTTCTGCCAAAATGTCCAAGTTCCTCCTTTGAAACATTGTTTTTAATTTTAAACATTGTTTTAAATATTCTCATCAATATTATCATTAAATGACCTCTTCCAAAATAATTGTTCCATGTCCTATAGGGAGTCTGGCACCTTGTTATCGTATCTCATTTACACTTCTTATCTCAGGTGAGTTCAAAGACTGTCCATTAATTCATTCAATGCATATTTACTGCACTTCTATTTTATGCCTTATCACAGGTTCAAAAACTAGAACTACATCATTGATGGGGCTTCTGATACAGTAGGTTAAATTGTCCATGAACAAGTAAGGATTTGACTGCAACTCTGAAAAGTACATACTACCAAGGATAAGAGCAACTTCTATATTTTATACATAGGAATACAATATTCTAGTGTCCTGGTTAGGGACAGCCTCTTGGTGAAGAAGTTACATTAAGCCAGGGTTTCTCGTCCTCGGTACTCTTGACACTATGAGCTGTATTATCCTTTGTTGTGATGGTAGGGAGCTGTCCCCTATCTTGTGGAATATTTAGTAGCAATCCTGGTCTTCAGTTACTAGTTTCCACTGAGATTCCATCTCATAGTGTAAAACCACAATGGCCAAATATCCCCTGGGATAGGGCTGTTAGGTTCAACAAATAAACATAGAGAATACCCAGTAAAATTTGAATTTCAGATCAACAATTTTTTTAGTATAAATATGTCTTACATATTTTATGGGACATACTTATTGTTAGGCCAAAATCCCAGCAAACGTCTCCAAAATGTTAGGTCAGACCTGCTGGGGGGGTAGAAGGTATGTAAACTGGTGCCGTGTGAAAGATGCAGAGAATTGTGCAGAAGTTATATTGGAAAACACAGATGGGAAAGTAAATTGGAGTGAGTGGAGAGAGTCACCTTCCCAAGGTAGGGGAAGGAGTCAAAGTTTAGGAAACTGCCAGTGACCAGCTCCAGCCCGGTTCAGGGTACCCCAAAGGTGGAGGGAGCATCGGCGATTGGGGGGAAGAAGAAAGAGAGAAAGAGAGAGAGAGAGAGAGAGAAAGAGACTGGACTCCAGTCTAGTGCAGAAGCCGTTTAATGGGAATTACAATGGTCTTTTATACACAGTCAGGTGTGTGAGGGGCGTTCCCCTCCCACCGGATGTTCTTTCAGGTATAATCCCATAACCTAATCGATGAAACCTTAATCCATTTATTCAACTTCAATAAATCCTAAGATCATGACCCAGAAGCCTGTGACCAATACTAAGGCTCTTAGATGTGACCCGAGTTTGAATTGTAAGTTGTGTGAAAGCCAAAACTGCGGTTTGTGGAAGAATGGGAGCAATGAGCTTCTAAAGTTAGCTTGTGTTTGTCCCAGTCTCAGAGTTTTTATGTTTTGAGTTCACAGGAGCTTAATCTGGTTAGTGCTGAGTAGAAAGGGGGAAGAAATGGGGTCAATAGCTCCTGAACGCATCCTAGTGGTCTCGGGGTCAATGGCCCTTCCTGATCCCTAATGCTCAGTGGGCCTCCGTGGCCGGCTCCCAACAGGAAATATGTCCTGGCCATAGCTCAAAGAGCCATGTGGCCAGATCAGAGTTTTAGCAAAGCTATGGAAAATAGCTGCTTGAACTTGAATTAGGTTTACAAGTGATCATTGTGCAGGTAAAGTTCAGGCCTCCCTTTGGTCCCCACTTTACCTTGTTTAAGATTGAGTACCCTTATGGATGTTTTATGTCCACCCCCACCCCCCCACCCCCACCCGTGGCAGTTTCCGGCTACTGTCAATCCCTTTCTTATAGTATTATGGCAAATGTTCAGGGTCCTCTTATGAATGAGACCATGTGGTACTCTGTTCTTTGTTTCTGTGATAGATCTCTGAGTATGATAGACTCTAAATCCATGCAAATTGTTGTGAAGTCTACACGTGCATCCTTCTTTATGACTGTATAATATTCCATTGTGTATAAGTACCACATTGTTTTATCCAGTCCAGTTTCAATGGGTAGCACAATTGGTTCTGTGTTTTTGCTATTATAAATAGTGTTGCAATAAACATGCATGTGCAAGTATCTTTTTTGTAGAGTGATTTAAGAAATTGAATATTTTTAAAACTTCTTCTTGATGGGGACAGGTCGTTAAGGTGATTGAGTGATGGTTTGTTCCAAGTCATCATGAAGGGGACAGCTAAGCACAGATACTGACATCAGGTGATGAACAGCAGGCAGATGGGTGGGCTAGTCACATGACTGTTACTATGTTAATAAGGTCTGTGTCAGGAGGGTCATGAAGAACTGATTAGGTTAGCTTGTTTGCAAAACAAGCTAGGGAAGGGGTTGTAAAGCAATTATCAATAGCTACCTCTGAGAAACCAGTTTTGTCCTTGATTAGAGGGCAAGTCAGATAATGTTAAGGGAATATGACTGAACTAGGCAATGTTAAGATGGCTGCTCACTGAGTATAACAACACCATCTTGGTCCTTTCATTTATCCTTAAAAAAGTTATTTGTTGTGTATCTGATATTCAAATTTCATTGGATGATCTGTATTTTATCTGGCAACTCTATCTAGGGAATGAAATCGCTCCTGGTTTAGAATGACTTAAGCAAAGTTGCTAAGATCGTAGATCTTTAGTCTTCATATACCATTGATCTCCTGAACATCTCTGAATTTCATATCATTCCACTTAATCAACTCAAATTTCTCTGAAATATTTCAACTTACAGAATAAAATTCCAAATATAATTCTCTGACAACCACTCTCTTTAAGGTTTCAAACTTTCTTAAACCCACTAATTCTTCTCTTAAGATTTTTTTTCTTTTGCAACTTGTGGGATTTTCAATTCTTCTTTAGTTCATTGACCTATTACATTTTAGGTTCAAGTTTTTCAACCAGTACCCTCAAAAAGAGGAAGGCATATTGACCTTCTCTAGCACCTATCTCATCAGTTCTCTAATCTGAATTAACCCTAAATATCATTGCAGCCATTTTTCCTCAAGAATGTTGAGTAATGTAACCAAATCAAACGTATTAACTTACTGCTGTTTTGTCCTATCATACTTTGCTCCTCTTCAATTGAGTACACACTTTACCTTAAAAATTTGCCCTCAAGTCTCTTCCAAACATTCTTCACATTCTCTACCTTTCCAGTTTTTGTCCTCAATTTTGCCACACATTCTTGACTTATAAGCCATAGCTAAAGTCTGTCTGTTATGAGCTCTTTCATGTTTTCTAGACTTTATCTTAAAATGTTCTTGTTCCTTTACCCATTTGTTTCTTATTTCTTGTTGTCTAAGAGTTTAATGCATCACAACTTCCTCCTGATGCTAATTGTCTTCCTTGATCTCATTCCCTTGAATGTTATAAAAAATTCTATTCTGTGCTGAGAATTTTATAATTCTGTCCTCATCTGGAGTTCTAAACCTGTTATATTGAACTGATTAATTATCTACACATTTTCTCAGATATTGCATAAGTATTTCAAAATGTCCCAGACTGAAATCATTATTTTTACCCTAAACTCTGATTATGTGCCAATGTAGTCTTTCCTAATAATTGTTCTCAAGACACAATTGAGATGTCATCCTAACGACATTATTTTCCCTCATCTCCTACATCCAATCAGTCAGTAAGATCTGAAGTTATTTCTGCTTAACATGTGTACTCCTATCTCTCCTTTTACTGCTTCAGCCCTTATTTTAGTCTTGACAATCTTCCACAACTTAGCGTTAGCCACAGCTGTCTTTATCTTTCATATTTTCAACAAACTGTGTAATGTGTGTGTGTGTATGTGTGTGTGTGTGTGTGTGTGTGTAGAATAAGGGCACAATTGACAGACACTAACAACTGTACAATGAAAAAAATTTTATGACCCAGATGTTATGCTACCCTGTGACAGCTCAAGTTTAAAAGCAATGATTTACCCAACATAGAGAATACTTCCACCTCCCAATACTGTCAATGTCACCTATACAGCCTACACTTAAAATATTTACTACTGAAACATTTACCCCCCCAGTTATCTAAATATTAGCTAGCTAGCCCATCATTTTGCCTAAAGTAACATATATATATAGTTGAAAGAAAATGATTCTAATATTACCAGATAAAATGATTTTGGTTGTTAAGAAGCACTCACTATTAATTTTAATACTTTAAAAAATAAAATTACATTGAAGTCCAGTTAAAATAGTTTGTATTATTGGAAGAATAACACTATTATGTTGATTCTAATATAAATAAAACATCAAAAGAGTTTCTCTAAACCACTCTTTACTCTAGAGATATTTTCCCTTTACCTTTAAGTATATTTATCAGGGAGATGGCAAACAGCATAGATAATTATTATGTATTTCTCAAATCTGAACCAATAGCAGGAACAGTAAGAAATTAAATGTCTTATGTCATTTTACTCTCAAAAAAATTAATAATTTTTGCAAGAGGTTACTTTTGTCCCCTTTATTGAAAGCACTGAATTTTTTTCGCCATTTCTCTAAAACAAACAAACAAACAAAAAACTATGACACAACCTCAAGAATGAACTCTAACTTAAACTATGGACTTCGAGTGATTATAATGTATCAGAGTACGTTCATGAATTTTAACAAATGTCCCACTCTGATGAGGGATCTTGATTGGGGTAGGGGTCGTGAGAGTTGGAATCTCTGTATTGTCCTCATAACTTTGTTGTGAATCTAAACCTGCTACTAAAAATGTTAGTCTTAAAAAAGACTATTGCAACTTTACAGTCAATTCCCATTTGACAAGAAAATCCATCTCTAAGTAAAACATTAAGAATTATAAATATAAATATTGTTTTCTATTACCCATTTTCTCTCTATTCTTTGGGGGGGAAAGCCTATATCTTTTTGAGCACTACATTTATAGAAACATTATATATCATTAACTTCATAGAAAAAGAAAATAATCTCAAAAACCAAGTGAAATTGTCACATATTAATATGACCATAGGCCATGAGCTATTTAGGTTCCATAGATATGTCTTTTTACAAACATTTGAAATCACTTTAAAAATATGACCTTCAAAATAGTCCGAGGAAAAAAAGTAAGGAAAATATTTTATCTAAATCTGCTTTGCTGATTGAAATAATCATATTGACTAGCAAAGTGATATGTGTTGTTTGTAATACTCTATAGAATGCAGAATAAGAGGCCTTCTGCACCAATATGAAAAATGTCACACAAAATTTTGGTTAATTCATAACTTAGCCAATAGACGACGGGTGGTATACAGAATATCTAAGTCTTTAGTGTTTCTGCGCAAATATATAGGTCCTGTAAGAACTGTGTCCACTTTGGGAAAATTCTGGGTTTGTTTCATACCATCTTTAACCTGAGAATCTGCTTTTAATTACATCTCCAGAAAATAAAATCTGTTCTCTATATCTCTAGTTAGTCACTGTTTCATAGAAGAGAAGTAGGTGATTATTTTGCACACTAAATTGAAGGCGCCCAGCCCCTTGCCAGGTCGTGAGATTTCCTGAAGGAGAGACGGATAGGCGGAGGATGAAAACAATATACCTGGACACCTGCTTCTTGAACAGATGACAATTTAATGTTAGCTAAGGGAAAGCTTTTATACCATTTGTAAAGGGGCAAGACAAAGAAAATTCCTTCACATACATATCCTCTACAAGTTACCACCATCTAGTGGTCTTAGCAACAAACCAGCCAAGAACCCTGTAAACATTCAGACAATAAGTCTTATTCATAAGGCCAAAGATGATAGTTTTAGTCCAAAGTCCTGAATTACAGTCCTTGAACTGTCTCCAGAAAGTTTCCAAGTATAAAGTTCTTCATGTAGCAGTAGTTTTCCTTCTGGGGCTTTATGGCCTTCAGAGTTTTGTAATTGCCTTTCTTGTTCAGGTGTCTTCATTACTTTTCTCTTATCCTGCATTGCTTATTTCTAAAGAGAACTCAAAAAAAGCTTTTAGTAATGTTTCCCAGGTCCCCAAGGTTGCTTTCTGTCTTTAGCTAAGTTATCATAAAAGTGTCTGATTAGTATATTTTGAGTTCAGTGAAAACCCACTTTATAAATGTTAACTTAAAGTTTTAACTATTGAATTAAGTAAAAACCTTAACGATTAATCTTTATCCTAAGTCAGTGAAAACAGTGTTATAAATCAACTACATAACTCCTAGATAAGTGTTAGAACTTATAATGAATTCATAATGAACTTACTATAAACTTGTGCTTCTATAAAACCTTATGTCTAAACACTAAACTACATAATTCTAAATCAAATAAGGAGTGAATATACTTATTTCATTTATTGCTTAAGCAATATCTAGTAACTTATAACCAAGTGAAAAAAAGCATCTTGATGTGCTTCAAAGTTTAACCCTTGCATATGTTAAAAAAGGCCAAGCGGCATAGTGGGAAAATGGAAAAATGAACCATGACATTTCCAGGTTAACTGTGAGTACTTCACATAAACATGCCATTTTCTTCTTCCACGACTGCACAGAATTCTTCGGCGGTACCAAACAGCAAAGACGGAAGACAGAAGGGCCTCAGCTGCCTGGACTTGCTTTGCGGCCGGGGGTCCTCAGCACACCTGGACTTTGTCAATCAGGTGGGCCTCCAAGGCTGGCTCCCAACACTAAGTAGCAGATGATTTAATAGAAAACATTAAGCACTTCTTTTCCAAAAACTCCTTCTTTATATTTTCTGCCTTCTTGGTCCCACCTTAAAAGTTCTTTGTTAGCCTCACCCTCCTCTTTCCTGATGGCGAGTTCTCTGCTAGCCATTCCTTCTTTTCTTTAATACAGAGCACCTCCACCAGGTTCTCATCATCTAAGATATTAGCAGACTTCATGATTCTCAACCTTCAAGGTAAAATTATCAGAGCACTAACAAAACAAATGAAGACCTCCCCCAGACAAAACTGCAATTCTTATAACAACTTTTTAAAGATGGGTGTTCATATTGATATGTACACTTGATTGTGCCATTACAGAAGTGTCTATACTATAGTCAAGTAATTATTTTAAATTTTAGTGTATACTCAAATAACCATAAACTATCCATATAACCACATTCCATAAAGTTCAAATGATTGTCTCACATCACTGTATGCAAATAAGCATGAATCCTGGTTATGATAAACATATACCTATGGCAGCCTTAAATTTTTGAAGATGCATAACAAATTTAAAGATTCATCTAAATATTTTTGCTGATTGTGAATTCAGCTTTATGTTTTGGAAAAGATAAAGCACATAATTATCTGTCTATAGTCTGACTGACTGGGATTGCAATGATGCAAAATGACTGAAGGATCAAATGACAGAGATGAAGTGGGGCAACATTTTTCTACCTTCTTTGTTCATCCTCATCCTCTCTCCTCTCAGCATTCGCCAATCATCATCTATTTCCTCATTAACTGTTTCTTTATACTAAGATAACAGATGGCAGAGAAGCTTTAATCTTTGTAGTCAAAGTTTAGTCAGATTTAAAATGGAGATAAGCATATACAACTGAATTCATCTTGCATGCAAATGTATGTGAAATGATTTCTATAAAGCATATTAATTCAAACATCACATATTAAAGAATCAATTCTTAGTCATTTTCTCTTTCTTTATTTGTTATACAGGCAATCTTACTCAGTTCCATGGCTTTAATACAAACGATATGACAGTAACTCTCAAATAGATAGTCTGAAACTCCAGATATTATCTAAGGGTTTGCCATAAAAATATCAACTGAACAGAAGAATAAAGGAAAAAATATGATGACTGATTTATGAGATATGAATGTGAGATAAATTAGGCAAAATCAACATGGTTAAAGAATATGCATATGAAACTATAATTTCAAACTAGAGTAACCAAATTTATTTTGTCTGAATTAATCAAATATTCTGAAAAATATGAGAGCAATTGTTTTGAGACACTGGAGACAAGAAACTGAAGTACAGTGATCCCTGAGAGATGGAGAAAAATAAATAAGATTAGACCTACAAGGATACACACTTTCTGCTTTGAGGGAATTCCTGGGCTATGGTATAGAAAAAAGTATATATCGGATATCAGAGTTTATGAATTAAAGAGAGAAATGAAACTCAGAGGAGACCAGTGTAGCTAGAATTTTGCAAAGCAAAAATGCCAAAGATGAGAGAGGGTCTTCTCAAATATTCAGTTGAATACTGATCTGCAGATGGTTGTGAAAAAACAACCTGAAATTGGGGAAATAATCATCTGAGCAGATTAGGGGAAGAGTGCTAACACTTCACAAAGCTGGAAACACTGCCTGTTCCCACCAGTCAGTAAAAAGAAAAAAAATTACAATTCATTGAGCTCAGGTAAGAGTATTCAGAATGGCCTTGCCTCAGGAGGATGCAGTCATTAGCTTTGAACCAATGGGTCTCAACCAGATGCAATTTAGACTCTCATGGGACATTTAGAAATGTCCAGTGAATTTTTTTCTTATAAAACTAGAGGTGGAGAGTGCTATTGGCATTAGGCAGGTGGAGGCTAGGGATCCTGCTAAACATTTTAAGTGCATAGAACAACAATCTATAATAAGGAATTATCTGGCCCCAAATGTCTATAAGGTTGAAGTTGAACAACGCTGTCCTAGAATAAGATAGCTCTGGTCCCACCTAAAAAGTCTTAATCAATATTTAAAAAGGATCAAACATCTCTTAAAGTGACTTAACTGAGTCACAGAACACCATTAAAATTATTTACATAAATACAAAAATAGCCAACATTTACAAGTTAATATCTACAATCTGGCACCAAAAAAAAAAAAAATTCGCAGGCATGTAAGGGTGGAGGAAACATTGACCAATAATAAAAAGAAAAAAATAATAATTAAAGCAAGTTCAAATTTAACAAAAATGTTACAATTGACAGGTACTTTAAAATATTTGTTAGACCTGATTCCATTTAAGTAAAAAGTTAAGTATAGAAACTGAAAATTTTAAAACCCACAAAAAAAATCATACCTTTTGAAAATAAAATGGTACAGTAAGTGAAATAAAAAATAACTTTATGAGATTAATGGAAGATTAGGTATTGCAGTTGAAAGTTAGTATACCTTGATTGCATAGCAATCACAATAAAACAAAAGGAAAAAGAGATTAAAATATTACTTAAAAATTGTCATCAATGAGTGCAATTTCAGTAGCTATATATGCTTATAAGAGAAGTAGTATTCATACAGAAGAGTTATATAGAGATAAGAATAATTTAAATGTTAAAACTGGAGGAGCCCAATGAAGATGTACTTGGAGGCCATGAAGAAAAGGAGAGGATGAGGGAAAAAAAAGACTTAATATTTTATTGCCTAAATATTGTTAAAAGATAATCAACTACTTAAAATAACAAAAATATATAACAAAGTTTATAATATAAACATAAATAAGACCTATAACAAGAGCATAAGGGCTAGAAAAGAAGAAAGAGAAGTATACCTTTGTAACATTCTTCTAATTTGCTAAGTGATGTAGTGTCACTTGATGGTAGATTAAAATGAGCTAAATAGGTATACTGTGAATAACAAAAAAACAAAATAAACATGTTTTTCAAAAGTACACAGAAATTTATCAAGATAAATGACATTTGGGACCACTACACAAATCTCAATAATTTAAAAAGAATCAAGTACACACTCTGGCCACAATAGACTAAGCGTAGAAGTAAATAACAGAAGGATCACTGAAAAATTCAAAAAATATTTAGAAACTAAATAACACATTTGCAAGTAACCTATGGATCAAATAATAATTAAAAAAATAAATTAGAATACATTTTAACTAAATTAAAATAAAAAGAAGCCGGGCTCGGTGGCTCAGCCTGTATCCTGCACCTTTGGGAGGCTGAAGTGAGTGGATTGCCTGAGCCTGTGGGTTCGAGACCCGCCTGGGCAGGTGAGACCTCATCTCTACAATAAAATAAAAAAATTAGCCAGGCGTGGTAGCGCGCGCCTGTAATTCCGGCTACTCGGAAGGCTGAGGCGGAAGGATCACCGGAGCCCAGCAGGTCGATGCCGGTTGTCGGGAGCGGCCACTGCTCTCCAGTCTGGTCTACAGAGTGAGACTCCAACTCAAAAAATAAATAAATAAATAAATAAATAAAATAAAAAGACATATCAAATTTGTGAAATTTTGCTAAAGTCGTACTCATGGAGAAATTATAGCAAAATATGCCTGTATTAGAAAAGAAAAGTCTGAAAATGTAAATTCAGTTCCCCCACCCCCCGAAACAAAACCAGAAGAAGAGAAACAAAATAGAAGCAACATAAGCAAAAGAAGGAAAGGATAAAGGTAAGTACAAAAACAAAATTGAATAAAACCAATAAAACCAAAAGCTGAATCTTTGAGATCAATAAAAGCAATAAATATCTAGTTAGGCTAATCAATGAGAAAGGAGAAAAAAATTAGAGAGAGGCCAATATTTACTTCTATTAGAAATAAAAAAGATGACATTTCTACAGAATCTTCATGTCTTACAAATTTATTAATGGAAAGCAACATCAGTAAAATGAAGGACTTGGCAGTTCCAAGCTCCTCTTCCTCCAGAGAAACATTTTTAAAAAGCAGAAATTATTTGAAACAACATTATCAGTTCTTGGAAAAATAGTCAAAAGCTTACAGTAACCAAATAAACACAGACTCAAGAAAAAGAAAATCTAAAGATTGATAGAAAAGTTTTGTGACTTTAAAAAAAATTTTTATTTTAAAGATGTGGGATACAGTTCAGGGTTAGGTACACAAATGACATTTTTAATTGTTTCTATTCTACTCCCTCGCTGCCAGTCTTGAAGACAGCAGTCCATGTCTCCAGTGTGGGACTCTTGATTTCCGGTTCTGAAGAAAGCAGAGAAGATTTTATTCACAAATGTTTCTCTGTTTTAACCTAACTAAAGACTACTTGAAGAACTGATGCCAAATGTTGTCTGTATTTTCCTAACTTTTTTTATTTTTATTTATTTATTTATTTTTGAGTCGGAGTCTCACTCTGTCGCCCAGACTGGAGGGCAGTGGCATGCTCCCAGCCACTGCAACCTCAACCTGCTGGGCTCCAGCGATCCTTCTGCCTCAGCCTTCCAAGTAGCTGGAACTATAGGCGTGCGCTACTACTCCCGGCTAGTTTTTTGATTTACTGTAGAGACGAGGTCTTGCCAAGTTGCCCAGGTGGGTCTTCAATCCGCGGGCTCAGGCAATCCACTTGCCTCAACCTCCCAAAGTGCTGGGATTACAGGATGAGCCACCTAATCAGAACTTAATTAGGGTGGAGTAGCAGCAAATATTGCCCCAAAATACTGCAAGACTAACCAATTTACACCCACTTGGAGGAAAATATTACAGTTGAGAAGTGCAATCAATCACTTAAAGCCCAGAATGAATGTTTATAGAGGATTTCTTTTTAAAAGTTAGAGGATTAAAAAAAACCTGTAAGTAGTGAGGTATTTAGAAAGATATTTGCTTGTCTAGGCAAGACACACACTCAGAAAAGACCTGAGAAGACTGCAGGCTGTCACCTCTGGCTAACATGCATACCCATTGCAAGTCTTGCTAACTGTGGAAGAAAAGCAACTACAGAGGGTCTATTTGCATAGACTATTATTTTTCATTTTTGTTTTTTAGCTACTGACAAGCAAGAAAATTTCTGTTTAAATCTGGCTAAATACAAGATAAATAATCAGAAACTTCAGTGACCATGGTCAATGAGGAATACAGGTTTTACAAATTAGTTTGCAAAGGCTACTAAACAAATGGACAGATAAAGCTTTTAATAATCAAAAAACAGCAAACTATAGGAAAGAATAAGCATATGATTTCCAAAGTTACAGCACTATATTATTCAAATGTCTATATTTTTAAACAAATAATCACAATACATACACAAAAAAAACCCAAAGAAAGGAAAAAGCCCATCCAAAGGAACAAAATAAGTGAATAGAAACCATCTCTGAGGAATCCTAGACATTGTACATAGTAAACAAAGACTTTAGAAAAACTTTAAGAAAAAACTTTAACAAAACTTCAATGTGTTGAAAAAGCTAAAGGAAGCTATAAACAAACAAACAAAAATTTTAAATCAGGAAACTAGAGTATCAAAAAAGAGAAAAAGTTACAAAATAAAACCAGTCATTAATTCTGGAACTTAAAAGTACAAAAACTAAAAATAAAATTCATTACAGGAACCCAGCAGCAAATTCTGACAGGAGAATGGGAGAATTAGTGAATATGAAAATAGGACAATTAAAATTATTTTGTATGAAAAATAGAAAGAGAAAGAAATGATAATGGAAAGAACTTAAGTTACCTATGGGGCACCTTAAGTGGACTGTCATATATATCATGGAACTTCCAAAAGAAGGATGAGAAAAAGAGATGGAAAAAACATTTGAAGTAAAAATAAGACAAAACTTTAAAAAAAAAAAACTTATTGCATCTATATCAAGAGCCAAGAAACTCCAAGTAGAAAAACTTATAGAGATCCACAACAAGACATGTTATAATTAAACTGTCAAAAGACAAAGAGAATTTTGAAAGCAGAAAAAAAAAACAAAACTACTCATTGGGACAAAGGATCCTCAATAAGATTTGCTGCCAATTTATTGTCAGAAACCACTGAGCCAGAAAACAGTGGGATAATATCCCTAAAATACCTAAAGGGGAAAAAAAATCCCATATCCAGCAAAATTGGCCTTTAAAAATGAAAGAAGCATTAATAAATTCCCAGATAAGCAAAAGCAGAGATGATAATTTTTACAAATAGACCTGTCCTGCAAGAATGCTAACAGGAATCCTTCAGTTTAAAATGAAATACATTCGACAGTAACTCAGAGTCATATAAAAAAATATACTGCATTAGTGTATTTTTTATTTGAAACACCACTTTTTAAATTTTCTACATGATTTAAAAGACAAACGCAAAAATATTTATGTATTATGTTATTGGGCACACTGCACAAATGTTTATTTTGTGATAGTAATAACATAGAATGAAGGCAAAAAGCTGTTTAGAACCAGAGTTTTGTATGGTATTAAAGGAAAGTTGGTATCAATTGAAACTAAAATTTTATAAATTTAGAATATCAAATGTAACCCCAGTGGTACCCACAATGAAAATATTTTAAAATCAAACATAAGAAAAGTAAAGAATGAACAACCAAACTGAAAAATGGGTGAAAGCACTTAACAGGCATCTCACCAAAGGAGATGTACAGATGAAAAATAGCATATGAGAAAATGCACTATTCAAATCTACTGGATAAGGAGGAGGAGGAGGAGAAGAAGGAGACGGAGAGGAGAAGGAGGAGAAGGAGAAGAAGGAGAAGGAGAAGGAGAAGAAGGAGAAGGAGAAGGAGGAGAAGGAGGAGAAGGAGGAGAAGGAGGAGAAGGAGGAGAAGGAGAAGGAGAAGGAGAAGGAGAAGGAGAAGGAGAAGGAGAAGGAGAAGGAGAAGGAGAAGAAGAAGAAGAAGAAGAAGAAGAAGAAGAAGAAGAAGAAGAAGAAGAAGAAGAAGAAGAAGAAGAAGAAGAAGAAAGCGAGTATTAATGAAGATGTAAAGATACTGAAACCCTCATATATTGCTAATGGAAATGTAAAATTACCCACCTGCTATGGAAAACAGTTTGGCAGTTCCTCAAAAAGTTAAGCATAGAATTTCCATGTTACTCAGAATTTCAACTTTTATTTATACTATACCCAAAGTAATTTAAGGTGGGGACTCAAAAAGGCACATGTTTGTGAATGCTCATTGCAATATTATTCAATAATAAACAGAATGTGGAAACAATCCAAGTGTTATTCAACAGATAAATGGATAAACACAATGCCAAATGCTTTTCTGCATCTACTCAGATAATCATATAGTTTTTATCCTTATTCTGATTAATTTATCTAGATTTGGCAATTTGATTATGTCTTGAGATAATCTTCTATGAGTTTCTTATGGAGATTCTTTGAGTTTCTTTATATCCATATCTTTCCCATGCTGGGAAGTTTTTAGCCATTATTTCTCAATATAAGTTTTCTGTCTCTTTCTTTCTTCTCCTTCTGTAAATCCTAAAATTCATATATTCCTCTGTTTGATGGTATACCATACATCACTTATGCTTTATTCACTCTTTTTTATTTTCTTGTTCTTACTTGTGTTCCTTTAATTGGCTAATTTCAAATAATCAGTCTTTGAGTTCACTAATTCTTACATCTGCATGACTGAGTTTGCTGTTGAAGCTCTCTATCAAATTTTTCGATTCTATCATTATATTCTTCAGTTGTAGGATTTCTGTTTTCTTTTTCTTTTAATGGCATTTATTTCCTATACTTCTCATGTTGTTTCCTTAATTTTGTTTAGTTTTCAATATATTTTCTTTTGAATTTCATCAAGCTTCTCTAAGATGATTCTTTGTCAGGCAATTTGCAGATTTCTATTTTTTTAGAATTGGAGCTTTCTCTTTTTTGACAGTTTTATGTTGGTCTGGTTTTTAATTATCCATGTAGTCTTGGATTAATATCTATGCTTTTAAAAAAACACTTCTTCCAATTTTATAGACTCATTTCAGTGGATAAATACTTTCTTTTTAGGAGGGGTTCCTGGGATGATATGATTGCTTCAGGAACACAGCTGAATGGGGTGAAAGTCAGGTCACATGGCTATTGCTGGGTCCACATTGAGGTTTATAGTTTGCAGGTCTGTTATCAAGGATTATCAATGGGTGTGGATACTGTCTGGTCCCTTGGAGCAGTTGACAGCCTCTAGAATTTTGGTCAGTGGAGGTAAAACTTGGATTAGGATCTGTTTCAGTGTCTTCAGACAGTAGACCTGTTGCCAGATATGCAGGTGGCTATGACTTCCTCTGGGTTTCTGGGAGGGCTCCTGTTGTGTCACTGGTTAGGTCCCCGGGCGAGTAGTACTGGCCCTGGGCTAAAGCTGCTAGAACTAAGTAGCAGGGCTACTTCAAGTTCCACAGCTGAGACTAATGTCTTCAGGGCTGGCTCTGGGAGCACAGATGGCTGTATCTCTTTCCAGGCTCAACTCCTAATTAAAGTTTATTTGCAAAATTCAAAAAATCCATTAAAATTAGGCTTTCTTGGCTTCCTCCAGACCACAACTTAGAGAGACAAAAGCCAAGTTGCAAGAACATTTTGGTTTCTGTTATGAGACCAAGTTCAGTTAACCAGTCTGTGGGGACAGATGGGTGTATTTTTCTCCCAGTCCTTGGGTAGGCTGGGCTGATTTCTAATTACTTCCAACAAAGGCTGAGGCTCAGTTGCAGGACTGGTTCAGGGTCCACAGCTGGGATCTAGGTCAGCGAGCCTGTCATCCAAGGCATTAGTGGGCATGAATTTCCTTGGTTCCTTGGCAGATGGTTCTTTCAGTAAGACCAAGGCCAAACGGAACTGTACTGAATCCACAGGGGACAAGGCCATTTCTGGGTTTGTAGCTGGGACCATTGTTTGCAAGCCTGCAACTAAAGCGTTATTCTGCTCTCTCAAAACAAACCTCCTATATCTTAAGCTCCAACAGGTTTTGCTTCCTCTGACCTGAATACTAAAGTTTCCACAAAAGCACTTTTATCTGTGACTTGTTGCAAAATCAGTTTGCAATAGTATAAATATGAGCAGGGAAACCTCTTCTACCATCTTGCTGATGTCACTTCAGAAATAATCATTATTGTGCCACTAACACCGTTTCCTTTTAGTTTCTGGATCTTCACACATTTTCTGTGTCTTTTGGACTCTGAAGATATTTAACTTATTCATTCATTAAATGTCTGTCATCATTCTGTACTCAATGGCCTACAATTTTCTGAGTTTAATTTTTCACATTCTTATTGGACTTGAAGATTATCAATTGACAAAACAGTCAAAATTAATTTTTTAAAAAATTAGCATGCATAGTTTATTTTAAATCATCCTTACATCACACAAAGAGAATTTGTAGAAGGAGCCAGGGAAGGAAAACAGGAAGAAAAATACTTTTCTAATGAATTCAAGGTTTTATTTTTCTCTCCTCTCTTTCATGCACAAAAGTTCATGACGTATCTGAGAGTACGTGAGGATGTTAAATGTGCAGTCTCATTGACTGCAGAAGTGTCAGAAAGGAGGAGTTTATTTTTGCTTAGGTTTGCCTTGTGTTCGTTTTTCCTGTTGCATAACCTTCTTATCAACATTAATTTTAGCTTCCAAAGATGTTTTGCATTATAATTATATAATCTAGTGTCTAAAATAGTTACAAACCATAGTTTCAAATACATTAGGAAGATGAATCATTTCCTTAACATGAACTATTGTGTTATTTGAAATGATTACTTACAAGGCAGAAACAATACATAATTAAAGAATCATGTGTCGTACAAAAAGAAATCACTAAATTCAAACAATAAAACCTTCTTCTGTTCCTCATGATAGAGAGAAGGAATCTGCAGTTTCTTTCCACATCCATTTTTAAATGAATGGGTCTTGAGTACCATGACTATGTATTTCAGTAGTGAGAAAAAATATTTCAACTCCAGAAAGGAAGAAATGAGCTGGGCTCAAGTTACATCGCTTTGGAGTATAAGCCCTCTAAAAACCAGTTACTAGGAGTCTGCATTACTGGTGTTGAATCTGTTTTTTTAAATTTGAATTTTAGTCTCTCTGTGTGTATGTGTGTGGTGCACTTACATTTGTTTTTATCTTTTTCTGAAATAGCTTCAGAATCAAAGTGTTGTGCCAACTCCAAACAGCAAAGAAATAGAGAACTATCTCTAACACATTCAAGTTGATAAAATTATTGGATTTATTTTATTTTCTCCAGGCTTTTACTCTTAATAGCTATGTTAGTACCTATTGTGAATATTAATGATATGTAATAGAATGTGTCAATTATGGTCCATCCAGGCTAGGAACATAGCCACACACAAAGTAATAGTTCCTCTGACTTAATGAAGCCTTCTTAAAGAAAAACTATTTGCATTCAAATCCGGATGAGCTATGAGATAGCTTGTGAAGAAGAAAAATAACACTTCTTACCCTGAGTCATCTCAGAAACTAGATCGTACAGTTTTTAAGGGCAGGCACTTATGCAGGAAACCTCTATCATCTTATTTATTTTTCTGCCACAGCTATGCCTCACCAGTGTCCTGGGCACACAATGTTTACTGAACAAAGGTTGAAAGAAATATCACAGAGGATAAAGTCTTGAGCTGTAGAAACAGAAAGTAGAAGATTATAAACCTGGCCCTAATAATATTTAGATAAGCAAATATGTTTCCTGCAATCATTGAGGTTTGTTGCCAACCTATAGAGCTTAAATTTATATATCTCTCAGACTTGTCTCACCTCTCTACCCCCTTCTTAGACTATGTGTCTACAGTCTATATATCCCTCCTTTCTAATGACAAGCCTCAGTAGTGGTTTTGAAACTCACGAATTTGGGAACCCAGCTAACATAAGGAGGCATCAATGTAAAGTGAAGCTATTGTTTAAATGTCAGATGTTATCTCAGAGGATACATTCCTGCAATCACTGCATCAGTTCACAACATCCACTCTGCAAGAAGTTCCTGCTGAACCCTGAAAGGCAAGTCAACAAAACTTCCAAACAACAGCAATTTTCAATGTGTTATGACACTAAGAGATAACTTGCATGTAGTACTTCCTTTAACCTGGTCAGGCCTCTTTTATTATCGAAGACTTTTCTGAAATCCTACTCTCATTCTGATGCTTTTTCAGAGTCATGGCAAATAACAGTGATTATCAGGGAACAGGCACATTTGTATCTTATATGGAAACGTATCTGACCATGAATGCAAATGTTGCTTGAGAAAAAGACCATGTATAAATGTAGTTACTAAATTTGGTCCACATGCATGTGAGTCTCTACCCAACTTTCTTTCGTTATCCTTACCATATAGCATATTGACTAAGAGTTTCTACAGGAACAATAATTTTAACTAAGTTTCTGTATCTACCTTAGGATAAGGGTACAGAGAAGTGTAACCTACTAGGCCAACATTGTTGCAATAATGCTGCATGACAAATAACTACAAACTCTCAGTTGTTCCTCATGGTTCATGGTAGAACCAAGGCTGAAGAAACAGTAGTAGCTACCTAGGATGCATTCTTTTCATGCCAAAACTCTGAAGTTCCCAGAGATGCAAGTCAAATTATGTCTCTTAAGACCTAGGTTTAGTATATGAACACGGGTTAGGGATATGTATTCTTGACACAGAAGGGGAAGGAACAGCAGGCAAATATACACTGAGAAATATTCTACCATCTTCTACCCTGTTATTCAAAAATGTTCACGTTCCTTTTTATTCACAGAAAGAAGGCTAACTATCATTTTAATAATCCCCAGTCTTATCTAAACTTTAAAAATTGTGCATACATAATAGTTGTGCATACATAACTTGGTAGATAGGTGGGTCCCCCAGTAACAAAGTAACAAATTGGGAGAAGACATCTAGAAAACAACTAGGCAGACAGACAGGGCAAATCTCCCGATAACAAAGTAGCAGACTTCCTGCGACTGAGTTTGGAAAACAACCAATCAGCTCACAGCTAATGTTAACCAATCAGCTCAATCTTAGGGCTATATAAGCACCAGGTTTACGCCCCAATTCAACCTTCTCTGGTCAACGACCTTCTGTTTTCTCAGTAAATCCTGCGTTCTCAACTTTCTGGTCTTTCGTGTCCCTCATTCCTCCTAGGCAGGAGACAAGAACCCTGACCAGAAGTGAAGAGCTGCAGAAGATCATCGGAGCCAAAGAGCCATGCACCCCAGAGGCTGGCTTGCAAGCTAAGGGAGCTGGCTAAACCTGGAGAGCTGCCAGCAGAAGGGGAGACTCGGAAACAGACACTTCAGAGGGCAGCCTGACCAAACTGCAGAATCAGCAACACTTAGGGCTTGGATTGCCAGCCCCTTGGAGCTAACATTTCTGGGGCTAGACTTGCCAGCCCATCCGAGCTGACACTCTTTGGGGCTGGCTAGCTGGCCCATTGAACTGATACTCTTGAAGCCCAGACTGACCTGAAAAAGCCATATCAATACAATCAGAGTAGTTGAAATATCCATCACCTCAAATACTTAGTATTTCTTTGTGCTGGGAACATTCCAAATGCACTCCTTTAGTTATTACAAAATATTACGGTAAATTGTTCTTACCAAACTTTGTGTCTTACTTGAAAGTCAAATGTTCCTTGTGACTCAGAGACCTACCAACTAAAAATAAAAATTATCCTCTCTCTAAACATGCAAAATTAAATAGTGGACACTGTCAACACTTCCATGTAAATAGGAGAATCTCACTGGGAAGATGCTACTAGGATGCCTAGCTTCTAAATGCAAATGTTTCCTTGAAAAAGTTTTAGTTCTGCTCCCTGGGAATAGTTTCTTAGTGTGCTGTTCTTATGATTTTCAATTTTACTTTCTGGAAGATTCTTCATTCTTCAACATCCTTCATGGCCACTTCAAAAGAAAATATACACCTTCTCTTTCAGTTATCTTTTTTTTTTTTTTTTGACTTGGAGTCTCACTCCATCACCCCCAGGTTGGAGTGCAGTGTCACACTTACGGCCACCCAGCATCGACTTGCTGAACTCAGGTGATCTTTCCACCTCAGCCTTCTAACTAGCTGGAACTATAGGCGTGTACTACCACACCCGGAAAATTTTTTGATTTATTGTAGAGATGCGATCTTGCCAAGTTGCTCAGGCTGTTCGTGAACCTGTAGGCTCAGGCAGTCCCCTCACCTCAACCTCCCAAAGTGCTTCAGTTATCTATTTCTATGTAAGAAACCACTCCTTAAAATACAGTGGCTTAAAAAGACAATGACTTACTCTTTCTCATAATTTTATGGGCTACCTGAGTGAGGTTGAGCGGTTTTTCTACTCTGTGTGATGTTGTCAAGGATTATTCATGTGGCTTCTCTCACCTGGGAACTTGGCTGTGGTTGAGAAATCAAAGATGACTTCACTAACAAGGTTGGGAGAGGTGGTGGTGCCGCCTTTTGGTTAGACCAAGTGGATTATCCTACATATGACCCACTTATGAGGCTCTCATCATTCAGCAGGACTTTGTTATGGCATGCTATCTCAATCTATGTTTCTTAGATTATCTAAAACTGGGTAATTTGCAAATAAAATAAATGTATTTCTTAAAATTATGGAGGCTGATAAGTCCAAAATTAAGGGGTTATAATTCATAAGATCCTTCCTGATGGTGAGGATGCTCTAAAGAGTACCACAGTATCCCAGGGTATCACATGCCAAGAGGACTAAGCACACTAATGTGCTCTCTCTCTTCTTTTTTTTTTTTTAATAAAGCCACCAGTTCACTCCCATGGTAGGCCATTAATCTATTAATCCATTCATTCATTATTTTGTTAATTTATAAATGTATTAATCAATTCATATGGTCAGATCCTTCATGATCCAATAACCTCTAAAAAGTCCCGACGTTTCAATACTGTCACATTGAGGATTAAATTTCAATGTAAGTTTTGGAGGGGACAGATATTCAAATCATACCATACGCAGCAAAGTTACTTGGAATTGATTTGATCCTTTTAAGTCTTGTTTTTAATTCTTGTTACGTTAGATCCAGGGTAAACTTTGACTGAGATTGTCTTTACCCCACTAGTAAGACTCCACCTGTTGTTTCATGTATTTAGTTCTCCCTTCTCTTGCTGGTGGGAATGCTAATATTATCAGAACAACTTGAGCTTTGGGAATTTTTTAGAGTAGTGCTTTACTGTTGTTCTTTCCCTAGACTGATGTCCTTTGATCCTCATAAAGTCAAAACTCAGTCAAAATATGAGGGCTCCTCCCCACTCTGCAAATCTTTAAAGTTTGTCTGTCTATCTCCCATTCTCCATTTTTTTAAACTTTATTTTATTATAAAGATGGCTTTCAAATTTTAGTCACCTCGGTCTCACTGAACTTCCATTTCTGTATCCTCAACTCACCAGGACATGTGTGTTCCACTTTGCTGCACTGGCACCTGGAAACAACTTTCCGGATAATAAGCTGGGAAAATTGTACGGTTCTCTCTGTTGACTTCTTTCTCCCATTGATAACAGTGCTGCCTATTGTCCAATGTGTAAAAACAGTTGTTTCACATGTCACAAAGGGCAACCTATCCTTCATGGCTAAAGCCAAGCAGCAGTCTCTTATTCTATTTTTTCTATACTCTTGGCCAATTATCTGTATCTCTGTTTTATTTTTTTAGTGGTCACTTTATGGCTCACATTATGTAACTTTAACTTCTAAAAGGCTACCTTGAAATAACATTCTTGCACTTTATATATAATACAAAAACTGGCAATATACTTTAACATCACATTTCTGTTCTCCATATTTGGCTTTTGTTCAGCATTTGAATGTTTCTTCAGCATTTGAATATATTCACTTCAACATTTTAGGCTTAGATTTTTTATTATATAACTTTTAACTTTCTTTTCAATAGATTGTCATTATATTTGCCTAAAAGGTAGATTTGTTTTAAAAAAAAGTAATTAAAGAAGTTAGAGAATGAGAAAACAAGTCTTTTGTATTTTTTCACATATTAACCATGTATTTTTCTTCTTCCTTATGAAATTATTTTTACATACTTTGTCATACAAATCTGCTGATCCCAAATTTTTTCTGCTTTTGTTTAACTAGCAAAGTTTTTAACTAATTTTCTTGCTGGATATAGAGTTCTTGATTGACTTTTTTTTTCTTCTTTCCGTAAACACTTAAATATAGTCACCCTGACTGCTCAGGCTCAGGTTTTGTTTTATATCTTTTCCTATTCTTTTTTTAAGTTTAATTTAATTTAATTTTAAAGCTATGGGATACAAGTCAGGAATGCCGTACATAAGTAGTTGAGGTACAGGTGAAGTTTTGGCCCTCCAAATGGACCCCACTTCACCTGGATTTGATCAGTCACCCTTATTGATGTTATGTGCAAACCCCGCCTCCCCCGCAGTGTCCCACTACTGAGTATTCCTTTTTTGTTGTATTATGACAGGTGTTCCAGATCCATTTATGAGTGAGAATGTGTGGTACTCAGTTCTTTGTTTCTGTGCTAGATCACTGAGTATGATAGACTCCAAATCCATCCAAGTTGCTGCGAAGTCCATAATTTTGTCCTACTTTATGGTTGTGCATATTTACCACATTTTTTTAAAAACAGTATGGGATTTCTAAAAGAACTAGAAATTGACCTTCCATACGACCCTGCAATCTCCCTTCTGGAAACGTACTTGGAGGGAATTAAATCATTCTACACAAAAGATACCTGCATATGAGTGTTTATTGCAGCACTATTCACAATAGCAAAAATATGAAACCAACCATGCTGCCCATTTTCCTATTCTTTTACATTTAATTTTGCATGGATTCTGATGAGAAGATTATAGCAATTCTTCCCTTTGTTATTCTATACATAATGTATCTTTCACCTTTGTCTGTTTTTGATTTTTTCTCTTTGTATGATAGAGAAATATTTCTTCTTACTTTCTTATGCTTATAGCTTGTATTGAATTTTTCTGTATCCATATATGTAGTTGAATTTTGTGTTTTCATTCAATCTGGCAACTTTTGCCTTTTAGTAAGGGTGTTTCTTATTAATTTTCAGTTAGTTTTATCACTGTTTGGCTCCTCTGACTTTTTTGATCCACTACTTTTTGTAATTTTTGAGTTAATTGATTTTTTATAATTAATTTTAAACGTTTATTATTATTTATCTATAGCTAATTACATTACTTTTACTGCTTACTGTAGAGATTAGAATATATATACTTAAGTTTTCAATCTGTAGTACCAATAGTTTATTAATTCATGTAAACACAGAAAACTTGCAACCATTAGTCTTTTTTGCTGTCTCCCCCAGTTTTTCATGCTGTACTTGTCATATGTGTTTATATGCATACATTAAAAACTTATAATTCAATATTGTAATGCTTGCATTAAACAATTATTTGCATTTTGAAAAAACATTTGTCTTTTATATACATTCACACTTTTTAAAATTTATAATACTCTATATTTCTTAATAAAATTCCAGTTTTCTATTTGGCATAATTTGCCTCAACCTACAGGACTTCCTTAGTTTTAGTTTACCTGAAAATAGCTTTATTTGGCCTATGTTATTGAACAATATTTTTGAATTTCAAGAATAACACTGTCTTAAATAATTAGAGATGGGTAAGGCTTTAGGTAGAATAGTTTTGAAAGAATAAATTAGGAGATTTTTGTTGGACATATTTAGTATGAGATCTTTAAATCTCCAAGAAGAGACTAAAAATCTGATGTCAGAATTGAACATTAAAAATTAGAAGTTGTCAGTATATTAAGCATATAATGTTTAGAGCTATGAGACTAAAAGAGTCATCTAGGACTATCATGAAGAGAGTAAGCACAAACAATGAAGTTAAAGATGTTATGAGCTAGGTCTTAGGGTATTCTAAGAATATAGGAAGAAGAAGAGGACACAGTAACAGAAAATGAGGAGCAATTCATGAGTTAGGAATAAAGCAAAACATTAGTTTGTGGTATACCATATGCTGTGTGTACAGTGAGATTTAGGAAAAAGACCAAACCAATAATGTCAAGTGCTATGGATTAAAAAGATTAGGTTAGAAAATTAAACATTAAAATTAATAAAAAGCAGGTCATTAGAAAACTTGTCGTTTCAGTGACTAGGTGGAAGTAAAAGTAACTGAAGTAGGTAATTAATTTTTGATGATGGTGGTGGTGAATAGGTAAATTGTCCTTTCATATAAATAAATGAAAAGAAGGACACAAAGATTAAAAAGCATACAAAGTAAGAATATGTTATTAAAATTAAATAGAGTATAGTGACCAAAGGCATTTCCCAGCTAGCTGATCTCTATACACTGAAAAACAATGAAAAGCACTGCCTTCCCTATATCAATCAGAGCCATGAACTTCAGTTCCTTTTCCTTCCTAATCCTTCTCTTCCTCAGTGATCCCAGGTCAACAACAAAGGGGGAAATAAATCCCACCCCTATCCATCCCTTGATGTCTTTTGACCTAAAATCCAGCTCTGCACAGAGAAACCAGAGAATACAATTGACATGATCATCAATTTGATGAAATTCAATATAACTTATTTCAATAACTAATATAAACGCATGGGGACATTTATCACCAAAAGGTGGTTTTTAAAATTTTTATTTTGAATAGTCTCTATTTTTGAAAAAACTAAACTGGAAGTCAAATGTGACAGAAAATGATGTCACAAACCACCTTGATAATAAGAAAATGTGGCATTTTCTAGTGATTTTCACAGTTACTTAAATTGTTAATTTCCTAGAAAATAACAAAACTAGATGGATATAGAAATCATGTAGCTAGGTTTAATTGAAGATAATAGTGTTAGTTTACTTACTATGTATCAGACTTGCATAATTCAAATTTATTGAAACACAATCTTTCCCATCTACAAAATAATAGCACAAATGTGAAAAATTATTTTGATGATTTTAACCACACTACTGGATGTAAGACCCTACAATGTTCAAGGACAGATGGGAAAATGACTCACAAAAACAAGAAAGAAAAAAATCCCAACATTGTGAATGTGTATGTGTGTGTGTGTGTATGTGTGTGTGTGTGTAAGTTTTAATTCAAGGAAGAAACGTGCTTTGAATCTTCCTCAATGCTTGACCCATTGCAATAAAAGGACCTAAAGCATCACTATTTTTTCACCAAAAAAAAATACTTTTAATGGTATATTTTGCTATTAGGGCTTATTTCAGTCAAGGCAAATATTTCCAAGCAATGTTGCAGTATTTGCTATAATTTGATTTCACTTATCAGAATATTTTTTCCTTGAAAAGCTGCTGTACTAAGGTACATATGCATTTTTTAATGTTTTACTATTACTATATCATCACTTCTAATGAACTCACAGAACTTTAGAGATGGAAGGAACTTTGGAGAGCATCTTGTCCAACTCGTTCATTTTACAGGTAAAGACTTTGATATCTGCAGAAGGGTCATGTGACACCCCAAAATTTGATAGATATTTAGTGCTAATTATAGACCTCCTGATTTGGGCTCTCTTTTACTTCGACCATTTTATAATTCCCTTTTTTTGTTTGTTTGTTTTCTTGGTAGTGTGCAGACACACTTGGAATCTCTCTTTATAACACTAAAGACACTTTTTTTTTTAACTTCTGTAATATACAGGGTATGCAAACTGTAGAAGGCTTAGGTACATATTGGTTAAAATCAGGTCCTTGAAAAAACCTAGGAAAAGTGATGAAGGTAGAGGAAATCTTCTTGGAGTTGAGTAGAGAAGAAAGTTGTTGTCAGTTATTCAGCATCAATTAATCTTACTTTGGTTCAGATACCACTGATTTTCCTCTGAAACCTATTCAACTCTCATTGTCCACCAATTTCATGCACTTTGAATGGAGGTAAGTCCAACTCTGTCATCACGGACATGCATGTTATTTGAATTTACTAGAACATTATAGTCACCAGTCGTAGTTATTTATTGACAGTTGAGCATGTGACCCAGTCAAAGCCAGAATGAAAATTAAACATCAATGTGCTGGTTGGATTGGAGGCATGCTCTCTTCATTGAAACTACTAGAGTGAAGTCAATGGAGCAGAAGATAAAGACTAAGAAAGGAAAATGAAACTTAGTAGAATCAGAGCTAGAATGTATGAGAAAGAAGAAATGTTCTGTTTCTTCTCAATTTTCATTAACATATGAAATTTAGAATTGATCCTGAAATTAATTTTTAACACAGCTAGCAATAACCAATAATTTTCCCAAAAGTATGAAACAATAACATTTTTCACAAATCAGTAGTACTTTACTATTTTAATGAGATGAAGCATATTGATCATTAGTTTCATGAAAAGGTTATTTTTTTCATGTATTAGGTCATGTATAGCTTACTTTTCACAATTACAGTGGTTATTTGCTGAAGAAAAGAAAGATGAAAGAAATAAAGAAAGATTGGCTGGGCTCAGTGGCTCATGACTACAATCCCAACATTTTGGGACCCAAGGTGAGAGGATTGACTGAGCTCATGGGTTCGAGACCAGCCTGGGCAACTTGGTGGGCCCTGATCTCTACAATTAAAAAGAAAAAGTTTGGCATGGTTGCACATGCCTATAATTCCAGTTACTTGGAAGGCTGAAGCAGAAGGATTGCCTGAGTCCAGAAGGTCAAGGCTGCAGTGGCCATGAACTTGCCACTGCGATCCAGCCTGGGCGTCAGAGTGAAACTCCAACTCAAAAAAAAAAGGAAGAAAGAAAAGAAATTAAGATTTAGAGAGATAGAGAGAGAAGAAAGGAAAGAAAAAAAGAGAGAGAAGCAGTATCCCCGCCTAAAGTTCATATGCTGAAGTCCTTACCCCAGTATTTCAAAGTGTGACTGTTTTGAAATAGGGTTGTTGCAGAGGTAATCAAATTAAAATGAGACCGTTAAGGAGAGCCTTAATTCATTATGATTAGTGTCCTTATAAATAGAAAAATTTTGGATACAGAGACACATAGAGAGGAGGAAGATGTGAAGAAACATAGGGAGAAGTAGGCCAACTACAAGCCAAGGAGAGAAGCCTCGAAGAGATCCTTCCTTCACAGCCCTCAGAAGGAACAGGCACGGGTACTAATGACATCTTGATTTTGGGACTTTAGCCTTCAGAACTGTGAGAGACAATAAGCTTCTGTTATTTTGTGTGTAAGGGTGTGTGTGTGTATGTGTGTGTGTGTGTTGGTCACCAAAACAAAAACAAACAAACAAACAAACAAAAAACCGATCACTTGAAACTGCTGAGTAGCTTCCTGGAACTGCTGTTAACAAATTATCACAAACTGGGTAGCTATAACAATTGATGTGTTTCACATGGAAGTGCCAGAAGTCAACTTTGTGAAATCAAGGTGTCAGCAGGACCACACTCCCTCCAGAAACTCTTTTCCTTGCCTCTTCTACCTTCCAATGTTTGCCAGCTTCCTTGTTTGTGACCACATCACTCACACCTTGGGCCCCATTTTCATACAGCCTTCTTCTTAGCATTTGTCTTTTCTAAGTGAATCTTGTATAAGGACACTTGTCACTGCATTTAGAGCCTACCCAAATAATTTAGAATTATCTCCTCATCTCAGAATCCTTAACCTTTTTGAAATAAGGTAACATTCATAGGTTTTGGAGATTAAGATATAGATGTGTACTATGAGAAGCCACTGTTTAGCTTACTGTAAACAGATACTTTGTTTTCTAATTTAAAAAATTTAATGACATATTAAATTATTTACATCTGCATTATTTGAATCCATTCAGATAGTTCTGGAATGAGCATTACTAAAATTGTAGATGACAAAGTTGAAGCATCTTTCTATCTGAAAATGGCACTGACCCATTATAAAGTCCTCTGATATCATCTCCCAATATTATTTCCCTTACCAAAGGACCTCTGCAATTAATTGAAGAGAATTTCTGATTGCTTATACATTTTACAATCACATAAGTATATACACATTCACCTGTGTACTGTGGGCTGACATTGCTTACAGCCTTGTCCTGTCTTCCATGACCGAAAATATAAAAATATTATAGGCTCCATTACAACTTTAGGAATTATAATTTCAAGTGTATAGTTTTTCATTAAATAATAAAGGAATGCATAAATTAATAGGATATTTAAGATTATATTTGAATTAATCAATAACTAAGAAACCTCAGGCAGGTTTGTAAATGTTTGCCTATGAATAGAAAGCTATTATAATTTTCCCCTGTGGTAGCTAAGTCCCCTTTCTGTGAATGTAAACAAACTCATAACATACACAAAACTATGTTATAGTAACCTGTATTGATTCCAGAGACTCACATAGTTTTAAAGGTTAGGCTACACAGATCATTTATTTGCCTGCTGGACTTAATGCATTTCCAGTTTCAGTCAAACTATATGTACATCCATTTTAAATTATATTTTCTACCTGGTTAAGTGACAGATTTTCCTACTTTAAATGAATAAGAAAGAACGTTAACAGTCAGTAAATACAGCATAGTTTGCATTCCCAATTGTGTCTGACATAAATTAATAAATGAGTCTCTTCATGAAATGAAATGTTCAAGGTCACATATGTAGCAAATGCTCATTTTTCTTACCTAGGAGATATATGTATTTCAAGAGGAGTTTGTGAATGAGATTTAGTATATGTTAATGAGGTTTATTATTAGGTCTCTATGGTTCTCTCAATTTTTAAAAAGTATGCATATGTGCATTTTCCAGCATGATTGCCCAGGGCTTTCGCTGGATATTTTTTAAAAGTCTATGATTTAAAAGATTACCCAAAACGCCAGCCTAGGTATCCTATCTCCCAGAATAATGCACTGTCAAGGTTAATCTGTTCTTTATGCAAACCTAAATAAGACTTTTTAGAAAGAGAATATTTGTTCATACATCTTGGGAAATTGCTATTTGAAAATTTTCCATGCTTGGTCATGAATCACCTTTAAAATTTGCACTTAGGCAAAGATATCACCAATCAAAATGTATGCAGTGGCAAGGGTAAAAAATGTGAATCGCCGACCTTTTCAACCCACTTGAAGGTCACCAGTCATATGAAATATAAACCTCCCTCTCTGGGAGAGAATATTTAGCCAACTGTTTGAGTAAGATACGCCTTTGTTCCTGCTGGTTCCCTGAGTAAATAACATCAATCCACATCTGTATGCACTTGGTCTTTTCTAAAATATTTGCGTATCATTATGTGGACCCATTCATATTAGACTGCTCTGGGTGTCGTGATTCAAAATTTAATACATAACTAAGATCCAAAAGAGCCCCATGTAATTATTAACAATGAAAAATAGTGACATTTAATTTAAATACCATTCTTTGTTATTTTTTTGAGTTCTAGACATGAACAGCTATAAACTATTTATAGGTATTTTCATTTTAATTGGGTAGAAAATTGTCTATGAACAAAATTCCATTTCTATACATTTATTCCTCAAAATCAAATTACTCTACTCTCATGTGTGGTTTTAATGTATTAGTAGAAATCTTATTCAAAAAGTTCTGCTAGAAGTTGTCAGAATCATCACTATCAACTAGATTTCTGAAGGATGCATTCATTTGATTGCATAGGGAAATATGAAATTACCTAAAAAAGAAAATGAAGATTATGTCAAAGTTGTAGTATAGATCTCTAATAGAGTGCCATAGCAGAAATGAAAGGGAGATTGTTCCAACAATCGTTTAGTCAGTGTAACCAGTTTCCAGGAGCAGGTATACGATAATTTAGACTCATATTTTTTACTTGGAGTGCCAAGGACTAGGAGTATGGTTAAAGAATATTCATAAGTCAATACATTCGTCAATGAATCTTTTGGAATTAGCTATAACTGAAAAAAAGGAAAAAAGTCTAAGTCAAATCTGATGAAAAAAAAAAAAAAACAACTAAAAGATATAGTCCCAAAATTAGAAGGAATGAACTGGATGTGTAGACACAATATAAGTAGATCACAGAGAAAAAAAAGTGGTGGATAAATACGTAAAGGCAGAACATGACCTATGGCATGCTGGCATTTAAAAAAATAAATGTACAAAAGTTAAGACTACTTGCATTTAGGGTTACCTAATTTTTAAGAGATTTATTTCAATGGCAGCCTATGAAGCTAAAGAAAATGGTAAGGAATGAGGATAAAAGAAATAAAGATGATATCTAGGAAGCTAGCTAGATGATACATACAAAACAATCGAGGAGATTTTTAAAGATACATGTTGACAATATCTCATGAACAGAAATGCATGAATAAAATTGTACCTGAGTTCTATGAAAAACAGCAACAAAAATTCCATTCTAATAAAAAAAAGAAATGGATCTACCAAGGAAGATGCGAAGAAGAAAGGAGGCGAAGAAAAAAGTATAGCGTTCTTCTTTTGCCCCTAAGTCAGGGGTCCACAACCCCCCCCGGGGGGAGGGGCTCTGACCGGTACCGGTCCGTGGCCTGTTAGGAAATTGGCAGCACAGGAGGCAATCGGCGGGCAAGCTTGAGCTCTGCCTTCTATCAGATCAGCAGCCGCGTTACATTCTTACATGAGCCGGAACCCTAAAGAGAACTGCCCATGAGAGCAATCTAAATGGCGCGCTCCTTATGAGAATCTAATGCCTGATGATCCCCCCACCCTTCTACTCACCATCCGTTGAAAAATTATCCTCCAGGAAACTGGTCCCTGATGCTAGAAATGTTGCCTAGGTCATCCACATGGGCCATTAGAGGAACTTACAATCAAGGTAAGATGATACATTCAGCAATGGTGAAATAAAGAGATTGATTTTAATCAGTGTCTGTTTTGAAAAATGACACATTGCATGCGATAATTACAGAAAATCCTTAATACTTTGTATGTATTGGATAAGGAAGGTATACATAAAATGAAGACACTAGAGTCTCAATTGTGAAGTAAGTGGGAATGAGCCTAAAATATATATTTACAGCAATGCAACTCCCTACAAGCAAGAATATTGAATAGAAGTTTCAGATTTTTGTAAATATCTGAACAAAAGGGAAACTTGGAGAACTGATCAGAGTTAACTCATGCCCTTCATAATTAAAATGAACACAGAATATATTGTCTTAGATCAAACAAACAAACAAACAAGAATATACTGTCTGAAAGTAAATGCTGTCTCCAATTGTCTTGAGGACAATGATCAACTTAGTTAAAATTTGATCCAAAAAAATACATTTAAAATTTAATTTTTTGTTAATGAAATTCCCATCCTGTCTTTTGGAAAGTGTGGTTAACAATTTCTTGGAAGTGCTCTAATGGGATAGAGAATATGTACTATTTTTTTAGGGAAATGGACAGCATCTGCTTAAGTATAGCTGTTCTTGAGTATAACATATTAAGAAGTGTTTCAGGAGTAGAGACAAAAAGGCCCTGACATTGCCTGCTGCAAAAGGGGGTGGATTCCATGTTAATTAAGTGGACTATCTGTACCAGATCTATGGAAATAGTTCAAGGATAAACCATAGCAACAGGACACACATACACAAGCGCGCACACACACACACACACACACACACACACACACACACACACAAAACCTGACAATAATCTTCCATGGTTCAGTTGATAATGGAGGCCTTCAAACATGCCCAAATAAATACAAGAAAGTGGCCTAAAGACTGAAAAAAAAAAAAAGATGGAAGGAAAACAAGTGAAGGGGAAAGTATGAATTCTGGTGACAGAGTTGAGAAGTAAACCAGGTATTTAAAAGATGAATTTCCATTGGTAGTAGGGGTAAGAATAAAGTAACGCAGATGGTATTGAATCTCTTCACCACTACCATATGACATTTGCCTTGGACACTTTTCTACACACCACAGGTAAAGATTTCCTGCCCTAATCTCCAGTTCTATAAATATGGTGAGATGTCTCACCTTGAATAAGTGAGTTTACACAGCCAAGGAGATTTTGCAAATATAATTAAGGTTACTAATTAGTTTGCCTTAAAACAAGAAAATTACTTGCATTATCTGGGTGGACCTAATGTAATCATATGAGTTCTTTAAAATCAGAGACTTATTTCTGACAGGCAGCATAAAGGAAAGTTGGAGATTCAAAGTGCGAGAGAGATTTCACACATCATAACTGGTTGGTAGATGGAAGGGGCCACGTGGCAAGGAATGCAGGCAGCCTCTAGAAATTGAGAGCACCTGCAACTGGCAGCCAGAGAGAAAATGAGAACCTCAGTCTTATAGGCCATAAGAAATTAATTCTCTTAACAACCAGAATGAAATGGGAAGGGAATTCTTTCTCAGAGCCTTCGCATAAAGTCTCAGGTTGGAATATGCATTTATTTCAGCTTTGTGATTCCCTAAGCATAGACCCAGACAAGAACATCTGTACTTCTGAACTATAGTACCATGAGCTAATAATTGATTATCTTGAGTCACTAAGTTTATAACACTTTACTATGAAGCAACAAAAAATTAATATACTATCATTTTATCATTGCAGTTGTATTACAAAATTTATTTAGGCAATAGAGTAGCATGCATCTGTGTCCCATGAGTAAAAAAAAGACTTACATATCAAATTAATAATTTTAACTATAACTTTGAGTACAAAGGACATGCTGGCTCAAGATTCTTCAGCGAAAAAGTCTTATTATGGTATTCTTATTTAAAAAGTAATGTAAACTGACCAGTTATCAATGACTATGAATGCAAAAGTTCCTCAAATTGGCAAAATTGTATTTCCTCCATTGAACTTTACAAAAGATAATAATTTTGTTGACAATTGATTTTTAAACATCAATTCTAAAGCAATCAAGAAATTATTTCTTAGCTATACCAGTAAATTTCATAAAAAGTAGCATAGTGTGGTAGAAAGCACATTCAAGTATAAGAAGATATCAGCTCCAGTGCCAATTATACAATTACGCAGTTTATACAGTCTTGGAGAAGGCATCTAACATTTCGACCTCAGTCTTTTTATCTCTGTAAGTATATACTAATTTCACTTATTAGGCTTTTGTGAGCTAAATTTTAATATTTACATCAGAAAGGAACGGACTAAAAGGTAAAACAAATTATTTAAAACAAGAAAATGTTAGAAAAATAGTAAATATTTTACTGTAGCAGAGTTAAAATGTATATTTGAGCAACTTTAAAAAATAAAACACTAAGTAATAATAGCTGTTTTGAGTAAATTAAAGTTTGGCGAAATAGTTTTAAAAATATTTTTGCAACCATTGAAATTTCTTGCCCATTAAAAAAATTTCAAGTAAAATCTCCATTAATAACAATATAGAATGTAGAAATAAGAGGTAGAGCAGATGGAAAGAACAGAATCAAATAGGGAAATATAATACTTCTTTGAGATTATCTAAAGTCTCCTCAAATCAGAGAAAACCAATTCAGACAGGCAATTGAGAAAAATCCTAGGGGAGGAATAAGAAATAACTTAAGATAAAACATTCAATGAAAAGCAGGAAGAATGAGAATATTTTTCATGGAAGAGAATGAGACATCAGGAAATAGAAAAGGCTTGTTGGAATATAAATAATAGTCTAGGTTATCATCCTCAGGAAAAGATTTGCCAGACTTCAGTGGGCAGCAGGAACCTTATCTATTATAATTCCATCTCTCCTTGGCCAACCTTCTGGAAAATTTTGACACCAACAGATTTTCTTGAGCAAATAACAGCTACCATAGATCTGTCAACTTGGTGCCAGCATTCAGACAAAAAATAGTCCATATAAAAATGAAGTGCTTCTGGGGGAGCTGCCTGGGAAGAACAAATTTCTCAGAAGAGTAAATCTCAATCACCTGCTATTGGCAGGGTCTGCCTATTTTGGAGCACATCCTGGCATCTATCAAGAATTATGACATTAACCTCTACTTTTCCAACCAGGAGAAAGACTATCTGTTGCCCTGCCACTCTTGAAAATCCTGCTGCAATACAAGAGTCCTAAGAAAAAGGCTCCCTTTTTTTGGAAGCATTATTTAGCAATAAGACCCCCAAATAAGGGAAATCGTTGACAGAACACAACCCCTGATCTTTATTTAGCAAAGAGCAGAGTAAACACTTCTATTGGATAGAATTTGCCAGTTTCCTCTTGCAGCATGACCTGCCAAGCATCACTGGTGAACATGTTAGAAACAATACCCCCCAAAAGTGTGATACACTATGTACATACCTATTACACAGATCAGTCAACATAGAAACTTGTAGAAAGGTAATATCAACATATATGGTTACCATTTCTACATTGCAAAAAAAATGCTGTAAGTCTACAACTTCCCGATGACATTAGAAAATGAACTGACTTTTTTTTTTCTCCACGTGACCAATATATAAAGCAAATTTTAATTGCAGGATGAAGTTAAGAATTCATCAAAACTCTACACTATCTATAATAATGGGTTTATCCTTTTCTGTTCTATGATTTTATGCACACTTTCATCACAATGACCTAGAAATGGTTTAAATACTCTCAAATGGGTTCAGACAAATGTTCATTTGGGAGATTTGATTATCTACAACCACTCACGTTGACAGGATTAACTAAAGTTATATATTTGACCCCAAATTAATATATAATCAATTTGTATATCTTTCACAAATACTCATTCAAAGTAGTTGTCCTATAAATTATAGTTGAGTGACAATAAATAAAAATTAAAAGCCAAATTGTCTCCTGGTTTTTGAAAATCACACAGCCAAATGCCAAATACTTATATTTTTAAAGACATTATTAATACAAGATGATAATGGTTACCATTTCTTGAATGCTATGTAGTAAATATTGTAATGACCTCTTGATTTACACTATTGCATTTAATATAATCATCCAGTGAGATAATTATTCTTTTCATCCCATTTTACACATTTTGGATACTGAGGTTTAGCAAGATTGAGCAATGTGATCAAAGTTACCCAAAAGGAAAACAATTTGGCTCTTTAAGATTGTCTTAATGTGTTTCACTGATTTAAGGCCATGTTTAAATAATGTAAACTACATGCTTCTCTAAACTAATTCTTGTGATATAGAAATCTATATATTAATAGAATTGAAATGTCTGGCTACCTGACATATAGATAGCAATTTTGATGATGACTAAGAAAACCAAATTAGTTGTTATCTTGAATGAAAGTATCCATATGCCAGAGTTATGCTACAGAAGTCAAGATGGTTATTTTTGTTGCTTAATTTTTTTCAAGTAGTACATTCCCTTAATTAGTAAATAATAATGTATTTGAAGCTCAATATTTCTAAACAATAAAAAAAGGAAGAGAAAAATTTAATCCAAAAGATTCTAACAGCAAAAGTTATCTAAATGCTACTTTACTATAATAAAAACTGAATATTAGCCAGGCTCGGTGGCTCAGCCTGTAATCCCGTGCCTTTGGGAGGCTGAGGTGAGTGGATTGCCTGAGCCCGCGGGTTCGTGACCCGCCTGGGCAGTGAGACTTCATCTCTACAATAAATAAAAAAATCAGCCGGGTGTGGTAGCACATGCCTGTAATTCCGGCTACTTGGAAGGCTGAGGCGGAAGGATCACCGGAGTCCAGCAGGTCGAGGCTGCGGTGGCCGGGAGCGGCCACTGCACTCCAGTCTGGGCAACAGAGTGAGACTCCAATTCAAAAAAATTAAAAAATAAAAAATAAACAAATAAATAAATAAAAAATAAAAACTGAATATTATGCCTCTATCACATCTGCTTTCAGAGAGGATAGCAACTGGGTGAAGTCTACTGGAGAATCTATCTGCAAAGTAAATATTTGTAAGGGTTAATCACTTCATGAAATTGTTTATTACGCTCTCTCTGATAACAAAAATATAGCTACCAGTTATAATAATGATGACACTTAAATCTAGCAAATCCTGAAGCTTTTCTGGAATATATTATACTTATCAGTAGAAACACATTAAATATGTTTGCTTGTGTCTTTGATACAGCAGAAGAAATGCATGAACAAAACAATTTTTTAAGGTGGGAGACTTAACCCAGATCTCAAAATGGTCTCTTTCCAAAACAAATTATTTGAAATCTAATCTGGAGATAAAAGTGGGATCAAAATGTTCAGCAAAATATTTCACATGGGAGCTTTCTTTGAAAGTACTAACAAAACAATACCGATTCTATCAATAGACCAGTCAATAACAGAAACAACCAAGAAGCGAAAAGAGAAACCATGATAAACAAAACTAATTATAGATACTGCATTCATTTAAATACAAAATTTAGATGAAAAAAAAAAAACTAAGAAACATGGGATCGCAATAAGTGCTATGAATTATGTAATAATATGATAGGATTTTTTTTCAGAAGGAGGGAGAAGATAAATGAAGATAGAGTAAGAACAGTAATTCTATTTCCGTATGATGGCATCAATAGATGAAGTTTAATGCAGATACATTAAAAAGAAAGTTTAAGCATATTACATATAGTCTTAAAGAGAACAGTAAGAAGGACTAAAATGGGAATACAAAAATTAAACTTGGAAGAAAGAAAGATAGAAGAAAATACACGTGCTCATTTCTTCATTATGAAGGGGTATATAAATAAATACAGAATGTTTGTGTGAATCTTTCTAGTGCTTTTTCCCCTTTTGTTTGAACCCCCCTCTTAAAAAAAAACTACTAATGTTATTCTTCTTAAAAGCTTGAGAAATAAAATTGTACCACATTGTTTACAAATATTTACCTTGAGGGAAAATGACATAAAAATGGGTTCTAAACAACCTTCTTTCAACCTGAGTAATTTGTCTATTATTAGTACTAAACAGTCCTAAAAATAGGAATTCATGTCAGTAACATGCTACAAGCTTAAAAACCAGAAAAATATGAATGAGGAGATGCAATTATGTGGGAGAAGGCAGGGATTCAGGCAAATTTTACTGAAATCCCTTGAGGGTTGTAGACCATGGCCATGAGGGAGCCATGGGAAGGTCAAAACTAACACAATAGAGGTCTTTCCCACAGCAAGTTGGCAGTATTCTAAATTCTTAATAATGGGAATTAAAACATTGGTGCAACCATTCCTCTTTGCTCATTGCACAGCTTCTAATTAGGAATGAAGGCATGCCCTGAGTTTGGGGAAACCTCTCTGTGATAAATGGATCTAAGATAGCTCTGGGGATTAAATACAAACTGACTAATGCCCTTGTTTCTTGTTAGAAGTGGCAGTAGAGATAATTTTTCTTATTGGTGTGTGTGTGGAGGGAAGTAACGATGCATTTGCTTCATATTAGTTCACCTACATGTAATAAAATGATACTCTCTTTTTCTAACACAAAATAAAGCCAGAAAGTAGGTACTTCATGGTCAGTAACACACTGTAAGTGGGTCATGGAGAAATGAAGCTCCTTCCTGCTCTTCTAAACTGAGCATGTGAATTTTATCCTTATAATCTAAGATAGCAGATCAATTTCCAGGTGCCCTATTCCTATTCCATGAATGAAGAGGGAAATGAGGAAGAACAAAGGAAAATATATGCCACCTACAATTAAGCGAAATCATAGCATTCTCTGTTTATTTCCTTTTGGTTATAATTATAAGAAACTCTGAGAAATGAAATTTCTATTTTTTGAGGGGAAAACAAGGAGAGGGGACTTACAACCTCTCTCACTGACAACCTAAAAATAAAGCTTGTTGGTAAACAAGAAGGAATGAAAAAATTGATGTCTAACAGAAAATTAGAAACATCTTCACGCCATTGTTCTGCTATACCACAGTCAGTTATTTGCATACTTCATCTCATCCTCAGAACACACTCACCCTTTCTCTAAGTAGTCTCATTCAGTTACTCTCTCCAGCCAAAAGTCAATGATTTTGGAATTTCTCTCTATCCCATTTAGGATTAACTTCCTAATGGTCTGGAAACCTATAAATGTAAACCTTAAAGCTTATTGAGCACCAACACTATTGTTAATGTTACACATTGCCATAGTTTAGAAGAAACAGGAAACTACAATTTAAAAAATAATTTCCATTCAGACAAGGAAGAAATGGGAAACAAACAAAACAACATTAGCTAATTTCTAGAACATATCAAAGCCTGAGAGATAAATAAAGAATCGTCTAATCTGGAAGTGGAAGAAGTCTGGGGAATGAAGCTGACTTGGTTCCGCTTTGGGGAAGGATAACTCTTGCCATCTTTTTCTATGAATAAATAGAGTGGCATCAAGGAGCAAGCTCACTTCCACAACCCACGTACCCATGATGTTAGTTGGATGTCTCAGAAAATAACAGAAAGACTGAAGAGTCACGGGCTATTTCAGGTAAGGTCAAGAGTTTCTTTGGCAAAAAGAGTAGGTATCCCATTAAGCAGTGGTTAAAAACATGGACATTTGAAGCTGGGGATATCATGTATCAAATCATGTCTCAGCATCTTACTGACTCTTTGATCTCAGTTGATTTTTCTTTGATCTCAGTTGAGGCAGTAGCAGCCTCCTCCATAGATTAAAAGGCTAAATGAATTAATATATGACAGTCAGAACAATGACTGAATTATAACAAGGGGTATATCAACCTTAGCTAGTATTCTTATTCTCATTAAATAACGATTACCATGATTACGATTACTCATTATTACATTATGAGTAAATAAACACAGACAGTGGTCATTTAGAAATAACTTTAGAATATTTTCTTTTTACGTATTGGTTTAATTTTTCTTCTGTTCAGTCCTTTATTCTTCCAGCATAATGCCATTGCCTTACATTAATTTGAAACAGGCTTAGTTGAATAACGAATCATCAGTGGTGAGCTCACAGTAATTAAATGACCAAAAATATCTACAGAAATGTACTTAAATATTTGACACCACAATCTTATCTCCTACCTATATCTCCACTTTATAAATGCGGATCACAGAGTTAAAGAAGTAGTTGTCTTTTTAAACTTTGCAAGAGTCCAAATTATAAAATTTTTCATCAACATAAATGGCAAACAAAAGATGAGTCTATCTTCTTCAACAGAGCAGCATTTCCTTTTGTGTCTGCTTGAAAATCTAATAGCTCTATTCTTATCTGATTTCTTTCTTCCAGGATCAGTCAGTGTATTCAGAAGCAATCAGGATTTTGCCACATTTTAATTTTTTCTCACCATTTACTTCAAGACCACAGTCCAAGTATATACGCATGTGCTACACAATTGATGATCCTTTTAATTAATACTTTGGCATCACATAATAAATGTTTAATAGAATAATCTTATCTGGGATCAAAAATCAGGAAGTGGAAGAAAATCAGAGAACAAGATTTACAGAGTGCAACATGGCAACAGAAATGACCCATTCAACCATTAAAGCCAATCTGTATGTCTATAATTCTTTTTTCCAGTAGTTATATGATAGAACACTTCTTTCCTGGATCTGTATTTATTTGACCTTCATCACTGAACACAATTTTCTTCCCTGCCTTCCTCCCTTCCATTCTTTCCTTCCTTTCTCCCTTTTTCATTCATTTTTTTCTTTCTTCCTTCCTTTTCTCCTCCTCCTTTTTTCCTTCTTCGTGTTTTTCTTTATCTCTATTTTGTTAGGTGCATCATGTATTACAACTTAAACCAAATTAATCCATATGAGCTTATTCTGAGCCATCCTGAAGTTGTCATGCTACTTATTATTATCTTTAGTTTTATTAATTTCCAAGGTAAACTAGACAAACCAGACATCAAATTATCCACATTTTATATTAGCCAGATCCAATGCTTGCTTAAATTTGACCATATTCTGTTTATTTTACATATGTGTTTAGTTATTTTGCAAATCCTTTCTGGCAGTATTTAAAAGGAAATCTAAAATACAGCAAATAAAACATTAATATTTATTTATATATGGAAAAATGTGGAGAAAGCAAAACAATAAATGAATATATTATAGATCCAGAAAGTCAAATGAATTTAGTTGTTTATTTTTATTTTTTGTTGGAGTCTCACTCTGTGGCCCAGACTGGAGTGCGATGGCTGCTCCTGGCCACCGCAGCCTCCACCTGCTGGGCTCCCGCTATCCTTCCACCTCAGCTTTCCAAGTAGCCGGAATTACAGGCGCGAGCTACCACGCCCGGTTGATTTTTTTATTTATTGTAGAGATGAGGTCTCGCCTTCCCAGGCGGGTCGCGGGCTCAGGCAATCCACTCACCTCAGCCTCCCAAAGGCACGGGATTACAGGCTGAGCCACTGAGCCCAGCTTTTTGTAAATATTGAATGCATAATTTGTCTGTTTTGTTTCCTAAAGTTCACTGCTATTAATTTCAAATTTGTACAAGAAATATGTATAAATTACCTACACTGAAGATATAGTAGGAAATAAACCCAAAGCAATCCTTCTTTCCGGGAATGCACGCTATGGCAGAGAGAAACCTGGTAATATACGGTAGAAATAAACAAATATATATATTAAAGTAAAATAATATAAAAATGACGGCATAAGTCACTATTTTAGATACATATTTTGGACAAAGTCCTCAAAAGAGACTCCCACTACAAAGACATTTGAGAAGAGATCTGAATGAAATAATAAAAGAGGTCATCTTCTAAGGAAACAACATTCCACACATAAAGAGATGTATTTGCAAAGGACTTGGGATGAGACCACATTTTGTGTGTTTCCATGAATACAGCAAGAAGGCTAGAGTGATTGAAGCATAGTAAGCATGGCATCAGAGGAAATAAGAGAAATAAACAAGGTCTAATTCACCTTGTAAGCTATGGTGAAGATGTTCAATTTTGTTTCAAGAACAATAGGAAATAAAACAATTTGAAACATGGGAAAGACAGGATGTTATTTAAGGTTTTCAAAGCTTATTTTGGGTACCATGTGGAAAAAAAAAATACTAGAAGGATGAATTTGTAATCCATAGATGCCAACTTAAGGGGGGAAAAATGAATATTGACAAAAATATAAAAATAGGCCAAAAACTCAAGAGAAAGATAACGTTTCCTGAGATTCAAACAGGCAAGATTGTTTCAGGGTCCTTTTTAAATAAGAATCCTTTTTATATAAGAAATTGTATTTTAAACCATGGCTCAGGCATTATTTTCTAAATGTCTCTCTGAGTTCATTTTTTTGAGGTCTTGAGCTAGTTAGCAGACAGAATATAAAACTTTTTTATTCCCTCCCACAATCATTTGTTTTTTTGTTTTCACTTTACCAAACAATTAGGAAGATACATGAATTTTTGCTGAAGATTTTCTTAGGAAAATGGAAGATTTTAGATTCTGTGTAACACAGCACTAAATCTCATTAGTTTACAGTTGACTAGTCCCTTTCCAAATCTTGCGGATACACCACCACTAACAATGCTCTCCTTCTACAATATTTCTGCAAAAAACCTAATGGCATTGGCTCCTGTTGGTCCAACTCCCACATTGGTTGCCTAATACTTTACATTTCTAACAGATGTTATTATGGAGAACAATTGAACTTGATCCTAATGCCCTCAAGTTGAATAGCCTTTCACAAGCACATAGTCAACAAAAAATCTTCCAGAGACTGAGATGCACTCACTTTAAAAAGTAGGATAGTGGTGAAAACTATGCATTCCTGATTCAGATTTCATGGTTCCAGTGAAAGATTTCCTTCTTATATGCCTGTGCATTTAGACAAGTTACTTTCTCTATGTCTCAATTTCCCCATGTTTAAAATGGATGTTGAAGCCGGGCTCGGTGGCTCAGCCTGTAATCCCGCACTTTTGGGAGGCTGAGGTGAGTGGATTGCCTGAGCCCGCGGGTTTGAGACCCGCCTGAGCAGTGAGACCTCATCTCTACAATAAATCAAAAAATCAGCCGGGCGTGGTAGCGCATGCCTGTAATTCCAGCTACTCGAAAGGCTGAGGCAGAAGGATCACCAGAGCCCAGCAGGTCAAGGCTGCGGTGGCCGGGAGCGGCCACTGCACTCCAGTCTGGGCAACAGAGTGAGACTCCAACTCAAAAAAAAAAAATGGATGTTGAGATATTTAACATAAGTTTAGAAGTATACTGAGATATAAATTTAATTTATTTAAAATAACTATTATTTACTTATATATATAAAATTGAGGGCAACCCTCTCAGGTCCCCTCCCATTGTGGGAGCTTTTCTGTCCTCTCAATAAAACCTGCTTTCAAAAATAAAATAATAAAATAATTATTATTTATTTGTATATATAAAATTGAGAAGTTCCTCTTAAAGGACCAGAGCAAAAATCCCTCATGCCATGAAAAAAATTGTCTTTTTTGATACTTTGTTAAGGTTAGATTATATATTAAGGTTAAAAGATCAGTAGAAGACTCAATGCTCTTCTGATAATTACACTTGCTCACACATATCTGTTCTGTATAGGACAACTATTTAAAGCAAATATTTGATAAGGAATGCAGGGCTAAAGGTAGTAAGCTATTCCATACTATAAACTCTGCAAAGCATGCCCAACTAGTAGACTGGGATCATACAACTTGAAATTCCTACTCTGTCAGCTACTGTGCAACTTTAGTCATGTTACTTAACCTTCAGAAATCCTCAGTTTCATCATTTGTAGCATGTGGGTACCATCAGTAAATACCTTCTAAAAATGAGTTCAATACACATTTTTTAAATGAAATATCAACTTTTAACACACACAGATCTTTATCCATACAGATTTTTCCAGATTCTTGAATAGCAATTTAAATTATTTTTATTAAAATGATTTTTCCTCAAAAGATGAAAATTGCTTTTAAGGTAAGGATTTTTACAATTTTGACTTATAGTTCCCTGAAGGCAAGGAAATATCATGAACCAAAACATCACAGATACATAAGGTTGCAGAGAGAGAAGCTTGCCTTTTGAGCTTCTTTTTTTTGCTTCATTTCTTTTTCTAGACCCAAGTGAGATATTTCCAGATTTTACAAACAAACCATATGCTCCTAATTCCTTAATATTAAAAGCTGTCTCATCTTGCTTTTTTTAAGGTGATATTTATAGTTCTCCTTCTTCTACATGTGAATAGTTAAGCATTTATCCATGATCATTAGCATTTTATTACATTTTATTACAATATTACTACTGGGCTTCATATAGCAAATTCTATTTGTGAGTTATTGCTCCGAGTTGCCTGTGTTAAAGCTGGAAATTTGGGGGCCAGGAGGAATTTCAGTAATATTAATTTTGCTTTTTTTCTTTTTTTATATGGTTCTTCATTAAGTAATTATACTACTTAGATTTTCAGAATGTGACCATGAACGTGAGAGGAAGATGGGAGAGAGTAGAACTGGTTTACTGGAAGACAATTGCATATTGGGACAAGACAAATTGTAAGACAGAAGCATGATAATTGCAAAAGATAGAAATGTCCATGCTAATTTATGTGTTTGTTTGAAACAAACAAAGAATGCAGATGTTTTTCCTTGTAAATTTTTTTCTACAGGTTAATCTTAAAATAAAATTATATTTTCTGGGTAAAGTAACAAGTCTTAGTGAGGAGCTATCATCTCAGAGGAATTTGAGGTATCAAGCTCTGAAGATTTGCTACAAATATTCCATTAAATAATTTTCTTATAGAGATAACTAAAGATTTGTTTAAAACTCATTATGTACTTAGTATATAACATACTTAATTTATGACTATAATAGTCCAACGGTCTGAGAAGCATCAAAAATATCTTATTTGTGTATGGTATATTAATTTTTTTAAAGACTTATTCTCATTAGATCATAGATTTTACTACGTTACCTATGACATGATTTTTGTGTTAACTCTTATACCTACAAAGGTCATTTTATAAATCACATTTACCAAATTGAGCACTTAATTAGATATTAAAAACTATATTATTATAACTTTAGGCAAATAACAATGTCTGCCAGGTAAGTAAATGCTTACATGAATGTTTTTATTTAAATGTTGGCTGATTTAGAGTAGAAGTTGGCAAACTATGGCCAATGGGTCAAATTGGACCTGTGTATTTGTTTGTATAAGTAAACATTAATTGGGACACAGCTATACTCATTCATTGACACATTGTTTATGGTTACTTTCTTTCTACAAAGGCAGACATGAGTAGTTGTGTCATAGGTTGTATAATACACCACATTTAGCTACTGTTTGATCCTATACAAAGCAAGTTTTCTGAGTCATAATTTAGAAGTTAGTGGACAGAATGTGAAGAAAATGAATTGTTAAAAAAAATGTTTTATACTCTTCAGCTCAAATAAAGCTTAAGTATAAAACTATTGAGTACCTAGTAAGAAACAGAATAATTTCACTAAAACTTGAAATAAACTTATCTTAATGAAAAAACTGTTAGTAGAGCTGAATCAGCAAAGGAGATTGGAGCAATCTTCTAGCAACAGTAGAAACTCATTATCAACTCTAGACCTTAAGAGAAGAGGGAAGGAAAGAATGTTTCTGGAATCCAATGCACATGGAAGATAGAGGATAAGAAATTTCCAGCAGGAATTGTCATCATAAAGAGACATTACCACTGCCAAAATTAAAGAGAATGAGAAATAAATATTCCTACCTCACTTTCCTTCCACTCCATTCTTCAGCTTATAATATCAACTTGCAGAATGCGTGGTGAGAGAGCCTAGGAGGCAGGGTTCAATGTCAAGCCTATTGGATCACAGCTCAAGGGACAAAAGGACAGAGAAGAATTTGAATGTGAGGATGAATAAACAGAAAAAATCTAGCACAAGTGACCAGATGCTAATTTAGAATAATAGGTCCTACTGGATGACTGTGGTCTTTGCATTTCTTCCTTGTTTCCTTTCCTATCCTTTCCATTCCATTTTCTTTCCTTCCTTCTTTCCTTCCTTCCTTCCTTACTTCCTTCCTTCCTTCCTTCCTTCCTTGTTTCTTTCTTTCTTTCTTTCTTTCTTTCTTTCTTTCTTTCTTTCTTTCTTTCTTTCTTTCTTTCTTTCTTTCTTTCTTTCTTTCTTTCTTTCTTTCTTTCTTTCTTTTCTTTATGTTTTCTTACACACAGTGTCTTACACTGTTGCCCAGGCTGGAGTGCTGTGGCATAAACATAGCTTACTGCAGCCTCCAATACATGAACTCAAGGGATCCTCCCACCTCAGCCTTCCCAGTAGCCACCATTATCAGCTTTTTCTTGTTTTGATTTAATGACAAAATAAACAAGAGTGGAAAAAATGCATAAGAATATTGACTTAGAATGATAACTTTTAAAAGGAATATTAAGAAGAGAACTTAGTAAATGAGAAGAATGGTGATAGATTAATGACAAAGCAAATTTTAAAACTTGACTGTCATGAACAGACATCCCTATAGTTTTAAATAGAACTATATATGTTTGGTTTATTTGCTTTTAAATGTGCTTTTTACAGAAAATTATAATTATATGCATATTAGATATCTTTACTTGGATGATTCATGTATCCAGGGATATCGAGATATACTCTTCTATTGTGTGCAGTCAATGGTACAAGCATAAGTAAAGTTACACAAGCCAAGGATATAAGGCATTTTTGACATCTTCATCTCTCTTACAAACAATTGGTCAACAATACTTGTTGGTTTTATTTTCTAAATATATCGTATGTTTCTCTACTTCTTTCTGTCTCTACTGCTAATACCTTAATGCCACTTTTGTCTCTTACCAGGATTGCTTATTAACTGATCTCTAGTTATCAACTCAGACCCACACAAATTATGGAACACATTTAAAAGTTTTCAAAACGTAAATATCTCCCTTAAAATTCTTCAGCAACTTTTTGCTGCCTGGCATCTGACCCAAAATTCTATAAAACTCCGGGTCTAAAGCCTACCCTTCTGGCTAGTGTCATCTCTCATTGTCTTTTAAAGAGTTCTTCATGGTTGTGCTGTATTCATGCCCACCATACGGCCTTTGCACAGGTTGTTCCTTTCATCTGAAATGATGCTTTCCCAGCATAGCCACCTTCTTTGATCTAGTTAACTCTTACTAATCCTTTATCTCTCAGACAAGTGAAACTCCTCAGAGAACTATCTCTGCGATTACTTCCAGATTATTTGTAATGTTTTTTCATAGACCTGTGTTCCTTTCAGTTTGCAGGTATATATAAACAAGGTGACTATTTTTGTTAATATCTAGGAATATAATGTACATTTCACAAGAGCCCAGGCATCTTTTTTTAAACATCAATTTATCTTTAGCACTTAGCACAAAGTTTAACATTTAATAGACTCTTGGTGGCTATATGATAAATGAATGAGTATTTTTACTCAAGTGGAATATAAATGCTGAGTTGCTTAAAGATGGGATGTTCTGGTTTTAAGCTAGATTTTCAAATTCAAATCTACTCTTTTATAGTGAGGTTTGTGTTGCTGCTGCAGTTAGACTCTGAAAATGACAGTTTTCCCTGATAAACTGGCTCCCTGACAATAGAAAGAATTAGAGAAAAATTGGAAGATAAGAGAAGTGAGAAAGGGACATTTCCCTTCCTGTTACCATCTGTCTTTTATTCTTTTAGCTGCTTTATTGAGATATGATTGGCATACAAAAAGCAACAGCTATTTAATGCATATGACTTGATGTGTTTTCAGATACACTGTGAAACTATCAATGCCATAAACTTACCCATTACCTCCCAAAGTTTCCTTTCATCCCCATTTTTATTTTTATTTTTCCTTTTGTGATAAAATCACTTAATATAAGGTCAACTCTCATAGAAAATGTTTAAGTATGTGCTTTCTCTTCACTGGGCAAATAAAATAGCTGTGAATTTGGGGTTGAATATGCCTTCCTTGCCAACACTACCATTTTAAACTTAGAGAATGCTTATCTCAAGCATATTTCTCATGTTGTTCTCATTACCAAGGAACTCATTTTACTGCAAAAGAGATGCAGCAATGGTCATTCCCATAGGATTACTGATCTTACTCCAAAACTCATCACCCTGAAGGAGCTAACTTGAGAGAATTAAAGACCTGATTATGGTGTTAGTTTTAAAATAAATGCCCTGAAATAGTGAAGCACTATCTTACAGAATGTAGTTCATGTATTATATTGGCAATCAATACATAGTGCTTTTTTTTTTTCCCAGAAGAAGTAGAAATGACTTTCTGTTACATCTAATAATCTAAGAATCTTTATTCCTGACACAGAAATTTGAAGACAAATGCTTTGACAATCTTAATTATCATGGAAGAAAAGCTTTTATCAGGAGATGTAACAATTTGCTCCATTAATTTCAAAGTTGAGACTGTCACCTGACCATTTGGGGCTCTTATGTCAATTACCCAATAGGTAGAGAAGAGAGTAGTGGAGATAATTGTTTCTGATTAGGAAGGATAAAATGGATTTTTGCTATACAATGGCTTTTTCTTAAACACTGGGGATTCAATGAAATGCTTATTACTTCTATATTCAATGATAAAAGTTAATGAAAAAACCACTGGGGAAACAAGGGTGTTTTCCAAATCTTCAGTTAACCACCATGCAAAGATCCAAAACCATGTAAAATTCTGACTTAGGAGTAAATAGAATGACCAGTGGAATAAGAAAGTTATAGATATTGACTACAATTTCATGGCCATTTACTGAAAAAATTAATGGTTATGCATATAATTCTCTTTGCTTATTATATACATTCATACTTGTATATATTAACTAATTGTATTTTTCCTTTCTCCTTCTTCTTATATTTCATATAAGGATTATTAGTAGCTGTTAATGTTATCATTTATCTTTTAGCTTCCCATACATTCTAGTAGAGCTGTGAATAAATAAGAATACTATTATCATTGCACAGAGATGGAGACAGATACTATTGGAATTTTGTTTCTACCCTTTTGGGGATGAGAGTGAGTACTTCCCTGTTTTGAAAAAGGCCAGTTGATTCTTGTTAGAGAAGAGCATAAGATTGTTGAAATTGTTCAAATAAGTGTATAATGAAATCTGAATAACTAAAACAGTGAACTGTGCCTGTTTTTAAGCTCTTGTCTCTGGTCCAAATCTATTCTTTTGTCCTCATTTTGTGATGTTGGGCAGGGATCCAGGAATGCAGTCAAGCCAAATCATACCAACAACACACAAGAGGCAATTGTTACATTTTCAGGAGTTTTGAGAACTGGTTGTTAAGGAGTCATTATTTAAAAATAAATTATGCAACCTTAATATTAAATAAATTATACTATATAAAGGAAATGAATACTCAAAACATCACTACTTAATTACTACATTTTACTATTACCTATTTTGAGGTAATTTTACATTGATTATATCCATATTGTATCTGAAAAAATCTTTATACAGTTTCAAGTTCATATCTTGAAATCAACTATGATAGAAATATGTACATCACAAAAAATAGACAAACAAAATGAGAGCTTTTTCAGAATCTGCTTGTTAAATACTTAAATACATATCAATATACCACTAGTTGATACTCTGTAAATAATATTTTTTATCATTAACCATTTTAATAGGTTCTGAACATAGATGCCCTCTGCACAGAAAGATATAGAGGCAAAAGGAGGAGAAGATAAATTTACTCTTTTTTGTTTGAATGCAATTTTTGTCAGGATAAGATCAATAAAATCAGTTTACACTGGCAGCAGCAGTTGGTTCTGATCTTCAGCTTATTTCAACACTCAGAATGCCACACTGTATTTCAAAGAGTACTAGCTTGAAATATTGGTGATAGGATGATACAATATAGTCAAGTGGCGAATTCTAATCCAGACCACCACAATACAGCAAATATTGAAATAAAGCAAGTCAAGCAAATATTTTAGTTTCTCAGTACATATAAAAGTTTTATTTACACTGTATTATAGTCTATTAAGTATGCAAATGCACTTGTCTAAAATGTTCATATCTTAATTTTTTTAATGTTTTATTGCTAACTTTTTCACAGTAATCATCTAAGCGTTCAGTGCGTCATCATGGTTTTGCTAGCAGAAGGTCTTGCCTTGATGTTGAAGGCTGCTAACTGATCAGAGTGTAATTGCTGAAAGTCAGAGTGGCTGTGTTAATTTCTTAAAATAAAACAACACTGAAGTTTGCCACATTGATTGGTTCTTCCTTTTAGGAAAGATCTCTCTGTATCATACAATACTGTTTGACGGCATGTGATCCACAGTAGAACTTCTTTTAAAATTGCAGTCAGCTGGGCTCGGTGACACAGCCTGTAATCCCGCACCTTTGGGAGGCTGAGGTGAGTAGATTGCCTGAGCCCGCAGGTTCGAGACCCGCCTGGGCAGCGAGACCTCATCTCTATAATAAATCAAAAAATCAGCCGGGCGTGGCAGCGCATGCCTGTAGTTCTGGTTACTTGGAAGGCTGAGGCGGAAGGATCGCCGGAGCCCAGCAGGTCGAGGCTGCGGTGGCCGGGAGCGGCCACTGCACTCCAGTCTGGGCGACAGAGTGAGACTCCAACTCAAAAAAAAAAAAAATTGCAGTCGATTATCTTAAGCCCCTGCTGCTGTTATATCATATAACTTGATGTAATATTCTAGACCTTTTTTTGTCATTTCAACAGTGTTCATAACATCTTTACCAGGAGCAGATTTTGAAACTACTTTATTTGTTCATCCATAAGAAGCAACTCCACATCAATTCAAGTTTTATCATAAGTTCAGCGATTTAAGCATCTTCAGTCCCCATTTTTTATTCTAATTTTCATGCAATTTTCACTTTATCTACAGTTACTTATCACACTAAAGTTTTGCTCCTTTTAAAGTCATCCATTAGGGTTGGAATCAACTTCTTCCAAGTTTCTGTTAATGTTGATATTTTGACCTTTTCTCATGAATCACAAATGTTTTCAATACCATCTAAAATGGTCAGTTGTTTCCAGAGGCTTTTTTACTTACTTTTCCTGGATTCATCAGACGAATAACTATTTATGACAGCTATAGCCTTACAAAATTTATTTATTAACTAACAACAATTGAAAGTCAAAATTACTTTTTGATCCATGGGCTGAAGAATGGATGCTGTGTTAACAAGCATAAAAGCATTTATCTTCTTGTATGTCTCTACCAGAGCTCTTGGGTGACTAGGTGCATTGTCAATGAGCAGTAATACTTTGAAATAAATATATTTTGAGCACTGGCTAAAAACATTCAGAATATTTAGCAAAACATGTTGTAAGCAGATGTGCTGTCATACAGGCTTTATTGTTCCACTTATAGAGCATGGCAAAGTAGATTTAACATAATTCTTAAGATCCCTGGGATTTTTGAAATGGTAAATGAGCGTTGGCTTCACCTTAAAGTCTCATTAGCCCCTAACAAGAGAGTCAGACTTTGAAACTTTGAAGCTAGGCATCAACTTCTCTTCTCTAGCTGTGGAAGTCCTAGATGGCATCTTCTTCCAAAAGAAGACTGAAAATCTGTTTTTTATATAGCTACCTTCATCAATTAACTTAGCCTCTGGATGCCTTTCTGCAGCTTCTACAACAGCACTTGTTGCTTTACCTTGTACTTTTTATGTTGTGGAGATGGCTTCTTTCCTTAAATCTCTTGAACCAACTTCTGCTAGTTTCCAACTTTGCTTCTGAAGCTTTCTCGCCTCTTGCAGCCTTTATAGAATTGAAGAGAGTTAGGGCGTTGCTCTGGATTAGGCTTTGGTTTAAGGAAATGTTGTGGCTGATTTCATCTTCTATCCAGAAACTGAAACTTTCCTCATTCCAACAATAATGCTTTTTTACCTTCTCACCATGCATGTGTTCACTGGAGTAGCACTTTTAATTGTCTTCAAGAATTTTTTCTTCACATTCACAACTTGACTAAAAATTTAGCAGGAGACCTAACTTTCAGACCAACTTGTCATTTGACATGCCTTCCTCATTAAGCTTAATAGTTTATATCTTTTGATTCAAAATGAGAGATATGTGACTCTTCCTTTCACTTGAACACTTAAAGGCTATTGTTTGGTTTTTAATTGGCTTAGCTCTAATATGATTGTATCTCTGGGAATAGTGAAGCCGAGGAGAGGGAGATAAATGAGGGAACATCCAGTTGGTGGAGCAGTCAGAACATACAAGTTTGTTGATTGATCTCCAGATCTTGTATGGGCACAATTCATGGTGCCCCAAGACAATCATAACAATGACATCAAAGATCACTGATCACAGATCACTATAACACATAAAAGTACTAATAAAAAAGTTTGAAATATTGCAAGAATTACCAAAATGTGGCACGGAGACACAAATTAAGCACGTTTATGAAAAAAATGGCATCTGTAAACTTGCTCAACACAAGGTTAATGCAAATCTTCCATTTATGAAAAACAATATCTGCAAAGGACAATAAAATGAGGTATAACTGTATGCCTGATTCTGGTTGGATTTTTTTCACCTTTGATCCAAATATTTAAGAAGAGATCCAACCTGTTTTTGACAGTTTTTTAAAACCTAAATCAGATCCTATTTAATCATAAATTATGTACTAATCATTCATCATAATATATTTAATATGTGATATTTGATGAAAGTTATATGCTAAATATGCTTATGCCATAAATTTCCTAACCTTTTTTGACCCTTACACATTTCCCTCCATTTTATTCTTGAGATTACTTTTCTTTCTTTCTTTTTTTTTTTTTTTAAGCGGAGCTTATTGATGAGAAGAAGAGAAAGAAAAAGGAAGATTCATGGCAGAAAGGTCTGCCATGGGCAAATTTCTCAAAGTGAAAAACAACCAGATTAAAACACACAGAATAATCCTATCTTGAACTAATCACAAATAATATCATCTCTTGATTTGTTTATTATTTTCTCCATATTCAAAATAGAGCCCATCAACACTTCTTCATGTACATCAAATCATATTTGAAAAGTAATGATAGCAGTTTATCAACATCAAGGGTTTTATGTAAATGTTTAATTACCATTGTTTCATTAGTGAATATTTTAAATTACTGATACTTGGATTACACACCCACACAATGACATAATTACAACATTTTTATTGTAAAGTATACTACTGAAAGTTAGAACAGATGGTCTTTTTTATTTATTTCTTTTTAATAAGATTTAAGTGTAGTTAAGGAAGACTTTTTTGAGCTCTTATATCTTATATGCTGACTTCATGTATCTGTTAATCATCAATATAAAGTTAACAGTGAGTCTTTCATTTTTTAACACATAATGTCTTGCTCATATATGGATTTAGAATTTATTCTGCTATAATGTCTCTCCATAACAGTGTATTTGTGTGTACACATCCAATGTCTGTAAGGAGAATGTTCATTTTTTTTCATACTGCTAACATTCAATATTCATTACTTATTAGTTGGAAGCATCAGTAATGGTTACTAAACTTATATTTTATAAATGGTTACTGTTAAATATAGTATAAATATATCATCTACAAATCCAAATAAATTCCAGCTTTCAGCAATATTTTGGACCTGTAAACACATAAACATCACATATGTAATATATGTAAACACATAATGTAGTTTACCCTTGTTTTCCCCTGACTCCTTTTTGTAGGATTTTTTTTCTGTCTTCTAAAATGTAGAGCTTCACTAATATGATGGTAGACTCACTAATACAGTCACGCACTGCATAATGACAAGGATACATTCTGAAAATGCATTGTTAGGTGATTACATTATTGTGTAAATATCATAATGTGTACTTACGCAAATCCGGATAACACAGCCTGCATCACATCTAGACTTTATGGTCTAGTCTGTTACTCCTAGACTACAAGCATGTTACTGCACTGAATACTGTAAGCAATTGTAGCCCACTAATGGTATCTGCATATCCAAACATATCTAAACATTGAAGAGGTACAGTAAAAATAGGATGTTATAATCTTTTTTTTTTTCCAAATTGGAGTCTCACTCTGTCGCCCAGACTGGAGTGCAGTGGCCGCTCCTGGCCATCACAGCCTCGACCTGCTGGGCTCCGGCAATCCTTTCGCCTCAGCCTTCCAAGTAGCCGGAACTACAGGCGTGCGCTACCACATCCGGCTAATTTTTGATTTATTGTAGAGATGAGGTCTCACCAAGTTGCCCGGGCGGGTCTCGAATCCGTGGACTCAGGCAATCCACTCACCTCAGCCTCCCAAGGCGCGGGATTACAGGCTGAGCCACCAAGCCCGGCTAGGATGTTAAAATCTTATGGGACCACATTTGTGGTCCACATATTAGACCACCTTTGTGGGACCACATATTGGTCCATCACTGACTGAAACATCATTATGCGGCCCATTACTATATTAGGGTAATTTAGCAACCATTCCTCTGCCTTTCAAAGGATCTGAAATAGAATCATGCCCTCTACACAAATCACTAATGTAGAAAGGCAATGAAATTTTATCTATGAAAGAAAATGACTTATTATCAGTAGTTCATGTAAATCAGAACAGAGCTGGTTAAGTGCCTATAAATTATTTAAGGACAGACCATAAAATCATGAAAAAGTTTTAATAATGTATTCTCATAGGTTATGTTAAGACTCAAGAGGAGTGGCTGGGAAATAGAATTAAACTAAGCTAATTAAATAATCAAGTGACCTGGTCCATTTATATTTACTCAAGATATCTAGGGATTTCCCAGATATGTCAATTTTACTTCACCATACTTAATATTCATCAATAAAATGATTTACTTCTTTAAAAAAAGAATGTATTAAGTATATATGAATAAAGAATATTGTGAAGTTATAGGTCTTGGTATTTTTTCTTGCTGTTTTAAATATGAAAACTATCCTAGAATTCATAGAGTAGCTGGATTTATCTTTTTTGGTATTTTAATCATTGGCATTTTTATCCTATTGCATGTATATTTTTAAGAAAAATTATATTTTAAGGTAAATTGGATATTATATTCTACGCAAATCACCATTTAGTAAATTCATTCTTTTTTGGTGTACAGTTCTGCAAGTTTTGACAAATAGGTGTGGTTGAGTAGCACTATATTCAAGATGTTATGTTTAATCACCTTCAAAAGATTCACTTATGTCCCCATGTAAACAATCTTCCCCCTAACCCCAACTGCCGGCAATGTTTAATCAGTGATCTGTTCCTATCATTTTACATATTTCAGAGTGTGACATGCATGAAATAAAGCATTATGCAGACATTTGTCTGGCTCTTTTTAGCAAATGTAATGTATTTTAAATTGATCTGTGTTGTTGCATGTATCATTAGTTTATTTCTTTTAATTACTGAACAATAGTTCACTGTGCAGATGTATTGCAGTTTGTTTATTTCATACAACAATTAAAGGACATATATAGATACTTTTCAGTTTTTGGTAAGTATACATCAAACTTCTCTAAACTTTTATGTATTTTTGTGTAAATATAAGCGTTCATTGTTTTGGATAAATATTTCAGATTAGAATTGTTAGTTGTGTGGTCACTGTAAGTTTAACTGTATAAGGAACTACCCAACTGTTTTCCAAGTAGCTATGACATTTTGCATTCCAAACCATCAGTGTATGAACATTCCAGTTTCTCCAAAACTTTGTCAGTACTTCATGTTGTCAGTTTTTTTCCCTTGTTTATTTTTTTAAATGACCATTTTAAATAAGTTTGTAGTTAATCTTATTGTTGTATTAATTATTAATGATGTTAAGTATCTTATGTGTTTATTTACCCTTTATATATCATCTGATTAACTATTTGTTGACTATTCTTGCCCATTATTTTATTGAGTTATAATTGTCTTATTATTGAGTTTTGAAGGCTTTTAAAAATATGTTCAAGATGAAAGTTATGTATTGGATTGGTATTTGGCAATCATTTTCTCTTATTCTTAGCTCCCATTTTTATTCTCACAACAATGTCTTTCAAAGAGCTGGTGTTTTCTATTTTGATGAAATCTGATTCATTAGACTTAATTGTTTTATAGATTATGCTTTTAGTATCATATCTAAGAAATACTGGTCACATAACTATTTTCACATATTTTGTCATAGTATTATACTCTTTTGTTTAACAGATCTAGAATGTACATACGTTATTTTTATATGGTATAAAGTATGGTTGAGGCTCATTTTGTTCAGATGAATGTCTAATTATTCAAATACCACTTTTTGTAAAGATTATATTTTACCATTTTATTAACTTGCATCTTTGTCAAAAATCAATTTATCATATGCATGCAGTTTTATTTATAGTCTTTTAATTTACTTAAATTGATCTTTCCCCAGTACAACACTGTCTTGATTTTAACTTTATATTTATATATAGTCTTGACATCAGGTATGGTTACCTTTTGACTACTGGTTGTATATACAGTGGCACTGGCAATTTGCCTAATACTTCCAATAGATGTTTGTTGATTCTTTGGGATTTCTTCATAGATGTGAAGCTTAATTTTTTGTGTCAACTTGACTGTGCCATAAGGTACCCAGATATTTGGTCACACGGTATTCTGGGCATTTCTGTGAGGGTGTTTTGGGATGAATTTAACATTTAAACTGGTAGGCTGAGTAAAACATATTGTTAATTGGCCTCATTCCATCAGCTGAAGACTTGGATAGAACAAAAAAGCTGACCTTCTCCTGAATAAGAGGAAATTTCTCTTGCCTAACACTCTTCAAACCAGGACATTGGTTTGTTTTCCTGTCTTCATACTCAAACTGAAATGTCAACTCTTCCTGAGTCTTAAGCTGTACCTACATTCACTTTCCTGGTTCTCAGGACTTTGGAATCAGATTGGAATTACAACATTGGTTCTTCTGGGCCTCCAGCTTGCTGATTGCAGTTCTTGGAACGTGTCAACCACCACAGTTATGTAAGCCAATTACTTATAATAAATCTGTTTCTAAATACACCTACATCTTATTAGTTTTGTATCTCCGGAGAACATTGACTAATACAGATTTGGTACCACAAGTGGTTCTTGGAGAACAGAATATCGAGTTTTCTGAATTGGTTCTGAGATTTCTAGAATTGACGGTGTAATTGGATTACATTTAAAAACACTAATGGCACTATTGTCGATATTAAAGAGAACACTGACAGTTCCTCTTGCAAAAGAGGTATTCAAAATATCACCATTGAACACTCAACAATCACAAAATCAAGATCAACCACTTATAAAAAGCAAGCATTGGCTGGCTCAGTGGCTCAGCCTGTAATCCCAGCACTTTGAGAGGCCTAGTAGAGTGGATTGCCTGAGTCCAAGGGTTCGAGATCAGCTCGGGCAACTTGGTGAGACCTCATCTCTACAATAAAGCAAAAATTAGCTGGATGTAGTAGTGCACGCCTGTTGCTCCAGTTACTCGGAAGGCTGAGGCAGAAGGGTTGCTGGAGCCCAGCAGGTCAACACTGTGGTGGCCGTGAGCATGCCACTGCACTCCAACCTGTGTCATGGAGTGAGACTCCAACTCAAAAAAAAAAAAAAAGCAAGCATTTAGGTGACTGAAGCATAAAGAAATTTCAAATTATTTAGATTGATAGGTTGATTATAATGTCATTGAATAGAGTGTGCAAAGAAAAGGGTGAGGTCAGCGATTCAAATTTCCAGCCCAAGTGCTTCATAAATTACCAGAAAACTTCTGTATGTGACCTGAAAGAGATCCTTATTTCTTAAGTAGGGAGTGGAATGGTGATTACCAGAGGCTGCAGGGAAGGAGGAATAAATGGGGGTGGAAAGATGTTAGTCAAAGAGTACACTTACTTAGAGGGAACACATTTTGGTTATTCATTGAACAGCATGATGACTATCATTAATAATGATGTATTGTGCCGGGCTCGGTGGCTCAGCCTGTAATCCCGCGCCTTTGGGAGGCTGAGGTGAGGGGATTGCCTGATCCCGCGGGTTCGAGACCCGCCTGGGCAGCGAGACCTCATCTCTACAATAAATCAAAAAATCAGCCGGGCATCGTAGCGCATGCCTGTAATTCCGGCTACTTGGAAGGCTAAGGCGGAAGAATTGCCGGAGCCCAGCAGGCGAGGCTGCGGTGGCCAGGAACGGCCACTGCACTCCAGTCTGGACAGCTGAGTGAGACTCCAACTCAAAAAAATAAAAAATAAAAAATAAATGATAATGTATTGTGTATTTCAAAATAGCTTAAGAGGGGTTTTATCCATCTTAAATTTAATTTGAGAATATTTGTTGAAGTTTTTTTGAGGTATATGTTCATGAGGTATATTAATCTATAGTTTTCTTATATTAGTCTTATTTTTCTTGTTAGATAACATTGGCTTGTAAAATTTTTTGATAATTTTTTTCTGTTTTCTGGAATATTTTGTGTAGTCTTGTAATTTTTCCAGAAAACAGAAAAAAAAATAAAAATTTCTCAATAATGTTAATGTTAACATTCTCTTAAATGTTAAGAAAGAAATAATTCCAAGTGTATTCAAAAGGGTAATTAAGTAGTGAAGTTATATGGGTCTAGAGCTAATTTTGATGGAAAGTTTTTAAATAAAAGTTTAATTTGTTTAATTGACTAGGATTATTTGAGTTTTCCATTTCTTATTAAGTGAGGTTTGACATTCTATATCTTTTAAGGAATTAGTCTTTATCTCATTTTGTGGGTATAAGCTATTTTATTACTTTTTGTTTTTTATTATTTTGATGTGCTTGGGTCTTTATATAGATTATTTCTGTCATTTGTAGTGTTGGTAATACATGTTTCTTTGTTCAGTGGAGATAAAGGTTTATCTTTTTAAAAATATTTTTCAAAAAACAACTTTTGGTATTTTTCCCTATTGTTTTTAGATCTGGGACAAAATTTATTTTATTATTTTTGGAGATCTGTAAGTCATTCTACCTTTAAAATATTCTTTCTTTGGAAAACATAACTTCAATTATATTTATATTAAAACATTTGACATTATCCCACAGCATTTTTTTTAAAAATCAATATTTTTTATTTTAATATTCTGGGGTACAGTAAAGGGTTAGCTATACAAATATGCTTCGTTCAGGCACCCATGTGGATAGGGGGTGTCTCCCCGTCCCCAGACAGATATTTACTACTGTTAATCCCACCTCCCTTCCCCTGGGCCCCCCATAGTTTCCCACCCCTGTCAATCCTTTTCTTATAGTATTACGATAGATGTCCAATGTCCACTATATGAGTGAGAACATATGATACTCAGATCGTTGTTTCTGTGAGAGGTCACTCAGTATTATAAACTCTAGTTCCATCCAGGTTGCTGCAACATTCATGATTTTGTTCTTTTTTATGATGGTGTAGTATTCCATCGTGTATATATAAGACGTTTTTAAATCCAATCCTCTTTTGATGGACAGCATGGTTGCTTACAGGTTCTTGCTATTGTGAACAATGCTGTGATAAACACACGTGTGCAGGTGTCTTTTTTATAGAGCGATTTGAGTTCTTCAGGGTATATTCCCAGTAGGGGGATTGCGGGGTCATATGGGAGATCGATATTTAGAGCTTTTAGGAATCACCACACTGTTTTCCACAGAGGTTGCACTAGTTTGCACTCCCACCAACAGTGTAGAAGTGTTCCCTTTTCAATACACCCTCTCCAGCAACTGTTATTTTTTGAGTTATTGATAATTGCCATTCTGACTGGAGTTAGGTGGAATCTCAGTGTGGTTTTGATTTGCATCTCCTTGATGATTAGTGACGTTGAACATTTCTTCATGTGTCTGTTGGCTGCTTGGATGTCTTCCTTTGAGAAGTGTCTGTTCATATCTTTTGCCCACTTTATAATGGGGTTGTTTGTTTTTTTCTTTTCAGCGCGTTTGAGTTTCTTGTTGATCCAAGATGTTAAGCTTTTGTCAGACCTGGAGTGGGCAAATACTTTTTCCCAGTCTGTGGGCTATCTCCCTGCTCTCTTGATGGTTTCTTTGGCTCTGCAGAAGCTTGTCAGTTTAATGAGGTCCCACTGGTCTATCTTATCACTTATGGCCTGTGGATTTTGGGTTTTGTTCAGGAATTGGATGACAGTTCAAATTTCCATAAGGGTGTGTCCTGGATTTTCTAAGGTTCTTATGGTTTGAGGTTTTACATTTAGGTCTCTGATCCATTTAGAGTTAATTTTGGTGTATGGGGATAGATAGGGGCCTTGTTTGAGTCTTCTGCGTGTGGTCAGTCAGGTTTCCCAGCACCATTTACTGAATAGGTTCTCCTCTCCCTAGTGGTGGGTGGTGGAGGCTTTGTCAAAGATGAGTTGGTTAAGAAATTGAGGTTTTGCTTCTGGAATCTCAATTCTATTCCATTGGTCTATAAACCTGTTCCTGTACCAATACCAAGCTGTTTTGATGATTGTAGTTTTATAGTAAAGTTTGAAGTCTGGTAATGTGACACCTCCTGCTTTTGTTTTTGTTGTTTTTTGGGTTTTTTTTGCTGAGGATTGTTCTAGCTATTCTTTATCGTTTATGTTTCCATATGAATTCCTGTGTTGTTTTTTCTAGCTCTGAGAAGAATGTTGCTGGTAGTTTGATGGGTATTTCATTAAATTTGTAGATTACCACAGGTAGAATGGACATCTTTATAATGTTGATTCTTCCAATCCATGTGCATGGGATATTTTTCCACTTGTTTGTGTCATCCTTGATTTCTTTGAGCAGTGTTTTGTAGTTTTCATTGTAAAGGTCTTTCACATCTCTGGTTAAGAAGATGCCAAGGTATTTCATTTTTTTATGGTTATTGTGAATGGGATTGTGTTTTTTGTTTGTTTATTATTGGTGTAAAGAAATGCAATTTTCTTTTGCACATTTATTTTATACCCTGAGACTTTGGCAAAGTCCTTTATCAGTGCAAGGAGGCTTTTGACAGATTCCCTTGGGTTTTCAAGGTACACAATCATGTCATTAGCAAAGAGGGATAACTTGACTTCCTCTTTTCCTGTTTGAATACCACTTATCACCTTCTCTTTTCTGATTGCTCTAGCTAGGACTTCCAATACTATATTGAACAGGAGGGGAGAGAGTTGACATCCATGTCTTGTTCCAGTTTTCAAGGGAAATGGTTCCAATTTTTGTCTGTTTAGGAGTATGCTAGCTGTGGGTTTCTCATAGATGGCTTTTACTATTTTGAGGTATGTTCCATGTTTGTCTAGGTGTTTGAAGGTTTTCATCAGCAAAAGGTGCTGGATTTTATCAAAAGATTTTTCTGCATCTAATGATATAATCATGTGATTTTTGTTCTGACATCTATTGATGCATTTAATTACATTTATTGTCTTGCGAATATTGAACCAGGCTTGCATGCCAGGGATGAAGCCTACTTGGTCATGATGGATGATTTTTGAGATGTGTTGTTGAATTTGGTTTGCTAGGATCTTGTTGAGAATTTTGGCATCAATGTTCATCAAAGATATTGGCCTGTAGTACTCTTTCTTTGTTCAGTCTTTACCTGGCTTGGGTATCAATGTGATTTTAGCTTCATAGAATGATCTGGGAAGGGCTCCATCTTTCTCACTTACCTGGAATACTTTCAGTAGGATTGGTATCAGCTCCTCCTTAAATGTCTTATAGAATTCTGCAGGAAAGCCATCTGGTCCAGGGTTTTTTTTTTTTGTAGGTAGTTTTCTTACTTCATAGTCAATTTCCTTGATTGTTAATGGTCTATTTAGGGTCTCAATTTCTTCTTGTTTCAACCTAGGTAGGTTGTGTGATATCAGAAAGTCCTCCATTTCCTTTTTGTTTTCCAGTTTGTTTCCATCCAAGTGTACATAGTAGTCTCTAATGATCTTTTGTATTTCTTCAGGGTCAGATGTGACTTCATCTTGTGTGTTTCTGATTGTATTTATTTGGGTGTTTTCTCTTTTTTTTTTGGTCAGTCTAGCTAAGGGTCCATCAATCTTGTTTATCCTTTCAAAGAACCAGCTTTTTGTTTCATTGATTTTTTTGTATTCTCTTTTTGTCTTCTATGTCC
>NW_007060607.1:10462-12052 GCF_000164805.1 Carlito syrichta | reverse complement strand
TTTTATTCCACTGTGGTCTGAGAAGGTGCATGACAAAATTTTGATCTTTTGAAATTTGTTCATGCTTGATTTATGGCCAAGTATATGGTATAAGTATATGGTCGATCTTAGAGAACGTTCCATGCAGTGCTGAATAGAATGTATATTCTGTGGTCATTGGGTGGAGTGTTCTGTAGGTATCAGTTAAGTCCATTTGGTCAAGAGTCACATTGAGGTTCTGGATCACATTGCTGATTATTTGTCCTGATGATCTGTCTAGAGTTGTGAGTGGGGAATTAAAGTCCCCAGTTATTATGGTGTTAGAGTCAATATCTTTCTTTAGTTTTCCTAGAAGCTGCTTTATGAAAGTTGCCGCTCCTCTGTTGGGTGCATATATGTTTAGGATAGATACCTCTTGTTGATGGAGTGAACCTTTTATCATTATGTTGTGGCCTTATGTATCTTTTTAAATTTTTGATAGCTGAAATGGTATTTTGTCTGAAATCAGGATCATGACTCCTCCTTTCTTTTGTGTTCCATTCACCTAAAAATTTGTTTCCCATCTTCTTACTTTGAGTCTGTGCATGTCCTTTCTAGTGAGATGGGTCTCTTAAAGGCAGTATATTGTTGCCTGGTGATGTTTTATCCATTTTACCATTCTATGTCTTTTCAGTGGTGCATTTAGTCCATTCACATTCAGGCTAATTATTGAATTGTGAGAGTTGGTCCCTATCATGGAGTTCATACAGAGTTGTTGTTGTTGTTCCTACTGGTTTGTTGTCTTTCACTTGGTTTTGGGGTTTGTTCATGTGTATTTTATTCTTTTTCCTGTATTCTTGTGAAGAACATTGTTCTTTTTTCCTTTTCTTCTGTGTTTAGTACTTTCTTCAGTGTTTCATGTAGAGGTGGTTTGGTGGCAACGTAAGTTCTTAAGGATTGGATATCTGGGAAAGATTTTAAGTCTCCCTCACTGATAAAACTGAGCTTGTTTGGGTAAGTTATTCTTGATTGCAATTGTTTATCTTTTAGGACTTTGAAGATAGGACTCCAAGCTCTCCTAGCCTGCAGGGATTCTGCTGCTATTCTAATTGGTCTTCCATGGTAGGTGATCTGGCCTTTTTCTCTTGCTGCCTCTAGGATTTTTTCTTTTATACCTACTTTGTTTAGGCAATTTATTATGTGTCTGGGAGTTGGTCTTTTCATTTGTTATCTTGAAGGGATTCTCTGAATCTCTTGTGTGTGAATTTTTGCATCACTGATAAGATGAGGGAAGTTTTCTTCAATAATTTCATGGAATGTTTGTGCCAAGGTGGTTTCTGTTTCTCTTTCTGTTTCAGAAAGGCAAATTACTCTTAGGTTCTTTCTTTTGAAGTAATTGCTCATCTCTTGAAAGTTTTGTTCTGTCTTTTTAAGCTTGTTTTCTGTGTTTTTAACAGTTTGGGTTAGTTCTATATTTTGTTCCTCAAGTTCTGAAATTCTTTCTTCTGCTTGGCTAATTCTGCTTTCCATGCTTATCAGTTTGTTATTTATTTCATTCACAGTATTCTTTATTACTGTTATCTCAGTTATCAACTCCTTCCTAGTTTCTTCTTGTCTCTCCTCAATTCTTTA
>NW_007060607.1:0-10365 GCF_000164805.1 Carlito syrichta | reverse complement strand
GCTCTTCATTGTTTGCATTCCAAAGTCAGTTTTCTCAGTGTCTGCCCTTCCAGGGGTCTGGGCGAGACCCATATTCTTCTTTTGGTTTTTCTTCATTTGTGTAGATTTTTCTCTCTCTCCCCCTTTCTCTCCCCTTCTTTTATTCCGTTTTTCAAGAAGGTGGGGTTGCTTTTGCTTCACTTGTGCAATCTCCTGTTCTTCCTTATGAGGGTCCTCTGGCTTTGTTCACTTTTGAGGCTAGAGTGTGGGCTGTACTTTTTGCAGTTTTTAGGTTTAATTGAGGAGGAAGCTGTGATTCAGAATCTATCTGCTGATTCCAGCATCTACCAACAAGTGTATGGGCACACTGGAACCTAATTCCCACTGCCTTACAATCTGTCTGTGCAGTGGGATGTAGGTTTGGTCCCTGGAACAAAAGGAAGTATGAAAGAGGAAAATAATGGAGGAAGGGGAGGTCAATATGAAGTTATAAAGAGAGAAGAGTGAGAGGGAAAACACAGATACTTACCAACTAACAGGTGAAAAAGAGACACAAGACCAGAGAGAAGTGAAAAAGACACACAAGTAAAATTCCCTAAAGCATACCAGTAACCACACAAAGACAGTCCAATAAAATCATGCCTTTTGATGCATTTTTCCCAACACAAACAGATAGTCTAAGTCAAAAAGCAAACAAAAGTGAGCAAAACAAACAGTCAAAATGATAAAAACAAAAGTCAAAATAAGAAATCAGACTAGCTCTGGAATCTTTCCTGGGTGTCTAAAGTCTCTTCAGCTCTGATCTCCAGCCTCTCCCCTTTGCTTTCATTGCAGGAAGCTAGATTTACTCGCAGCTTGGGTTTGTTCTTTTAGCCTGCTACCTGAGAGGTCTGCGACACTGAGTTGCCTGCATCTGATTCAGCGTAGGGGAGGGGATTTGTCTCCTGTTTAGTGACATTACCTTAGGAACCAAGGTGGAGACTGCTCATAGGTGGGCAGGGTAATGCAAATCTCTGCCTGGAAAATGCCTGAGGTGGGCAGCTCCTTTTTTGCGGATCCTTTCTTTCCACTCGTCTGGGTCCCTGGGCGATCCACTATAATGGGCTGTGGTGGTGTGCGAGGCACCAGGTATCAGCTGCACAGCTGGGCGCTAGATCCCGTATGCCACCAGCAGTCTGGGGTGGAGGAGGAAACTGGGAGTTCCCTCCTCTGGAGTTGTGAGTGACTGATCAGCACCTCCTTAAGATATGCTGTTCCCTTACACAAGCATGGGGTCATACGGTGGGTGACTCAGCCAGGGTGGGCCCAGAGCTCCAACAGGCAGGTGGTGAGCAGTGAGAGTGACTTTGGGCCCCTCACAGGGTACTTCAGCCAGAAATGGAGCTGGTATCTCTGAGAGGCAGGCCCCCTGGGTGACCAGCAGCTTGTTGCTGGGTGAGACAATGTAGCTGGGGAGAGAGTCGAGATTCCCATGTGGCAGGTGGGGGTCATGTATAGTGGAGCAGCAGCAGCCAGGGGCCTCAATATCTGGCCCTGCATGGGACCGAGGGTCCCCGGGCCTCAGACCAGTGCACCTGGCAGTGGGCAGGGGGCAAGGTAAGGAAGGTAAGAGTCTTTTTTGGGAACTCACGTTCGGAGAATCTCACAATTCCACTTATCTTACCAGAACCTCCCCCACAGCTTTTTGATGCTTTAATCTGTGTTCTTTTATACTGGCTTTTGGTTTTATTTTAAAATGTTTCAGTTTAGATCATTTCTATTGAACTTCTTTCAAATTCAATAATTCTTTCATCAGCTGAATTGAGTCTACTGATGAGCACACCAAGGTACTCTTTATGTTATCTTGGTTTTTTTCTATTGTTGGGGCTCAGAAAATAACACCACAAAATGAAGCAGCCTTCAGACTTCAGAAGCAGCCTCAGAAGTAAAGGTTTTACTCTGACCTTCTACCATCTACATCTCTGAGCCTTCATTATCCCCTCATGGTAGCCATAGAAACTAGAATTCCTCTTCTCCATGTTGAGCCATAAAACCTGAGTTCCTTCTTCCTAAAGCCAGTCATGTGACCTAAAAATATTAGTCTAACTTTCCCTCTGCCTTTCTGTGTAAAAACTGATCATCAAGAAGTTATCTTGCCTACCTTGTTTGACTGTAGATCCTAAGATTCCCATTCCAGAGAGGGTCCATCCCCATACCCAGAAAGAAGGAATGCTACTCAGAGAGACTGTGAAGCATCTGAAAAGACAGATCCCCACTGGATCTATTAGAATTAGGTCATATCCTTTTTTGTCCATTCCTATTTTTTTACACAGTTTTCCAGTCTTTATTGAAGCAAAGCATAAAAATATACTTTACCCCTGAACTTTTGGGTCTTTATTCTAAAGGCACCAATATTGCATAAAACTATGATCAAATAAATTCATTTAAGTTTTCTTTTATTAATCTCCCTCTACTCAGTGATTCTCAACAAACCTTCAGATGGCAAAGGGGAAGTTTTGCCTTGCTCTCTACTCTAACATTTTTGTTTGATTTTTAAAAAATATTTGCCACCTATCTATTCAAATCCCTCATGCAGTCATGCATATTGGTACATCTTTCCATTGCATTCTGTATTACATTAATAATTATTGTTTTAACATCTCTGGGAGTTTTAACAACTGGATAGTATTTGATTCTGATTCTGTTGATGAATTAGTTATCAGTGGTTTTTATTTTTTCTTACCTTTTACAATGTTTTATAATTTTTGGTTAACAAATAGCATTTTAAGATAGAATAAACGGAATTAAATAATCCCATTTATATGACTAGAAAAGGGAATATTTTTTCTTCTAATAAGGCTTTATTTTGGGGGGCTTGAGTATATTCATAAGTTGAATTGTATTTGGGTTTTGTTGTTTTTATGATTATTGTTAATAAACCACAATCTTCAAATTACTCTAGTGTTCCCTTAAGCTGACTGCAGGGATTGTGTTATCAAAGTCTTGGCATTAGATTTTCTGAGTTTGTCCCTTACACTCTCCCTTTCTTTCTCTCTCTCTTTCTCTCTCTCTCATTCTCCCTCATCCCCTCCCCATGCATGTAACATGTCCTCTCTCTCTTGCTGCGTATGTGCTCTTTCTCTCTCTCTCTCTCTCTCTCTCTGTCTCTCTCCCTCCTCACCCCAGAGATGTGTGGTTTTGCACTTTATTTAATATACAAAACATACAAATCCATGAGTTGTGAATGAGGGTTATTTTTTATTGTCCTGGTTGAGCCTTGGATTCTGACAAGCTTATATCACTGAGTCTCAAGGATGTTTCCTCCCCTGATAACAAAACTATGCCTTTTATGCTTTTCATAGCTTGTGCTAGAGACTTTTACTGCCCCTCCTCTCTTGGTAGGCATTTCTAATGGCTTAGGGTTTTAGATTTTTCTGCTTTTTGCTAAGCAACTTAATAATTTTGGGGGTAGGAAGGTTAGGAGGAAGGGTTGTTTTTATGTTTTTTTTTTCCATAAGGAGGATAGGGATCTTGCAATGACTGGTTTTCCCTGCCAAGACCTCACCACTAAGGATATCTTCTACATTCTCCTATCCTGTCCCTAATCTTCTCAGTACATGGTGAAGTCTGTGGAGTAGTCTGTCTTGCAAGTGAGTGTGAGCTTCCTTTGTGTGTGCATATAACAGGGTTTCTATACTTTAACTGTAGCCCATACTCAGCCTGGAAATTAACAAAAAGAGTTAGCTGAGATACCCTAAAGTATTTATCTGTTATGCTGATCTCCCTCCCATGCTGTGTTCCAAGTAAGCCAGTGTTCATTTTCCCACTTCATGGAGGTCCTTTTTTTTTCTTTAAATTTCTGGAGAATTGTTTGCCTTATAACCTCTTCATTAGATTCAAGATAAGTTATACATTGGTAGAGTTTATGACTTCTATTGCTTTTGTTACAATGAGACAATGATCTTTTTAACTTTCTGTATCCAAAGTAGTGCCAGAAGTTCATTGACTTATTTTTAATGTCTAAACAATGACACAGCATTTAACTGGGGATTTTTTTTATTTTATGTAAAGATATGCAAAGGACATTCTTTGTCCCTTGATCAAAGCATTAGGAAAAACAAACATTTACCTAAAACAACTTGCCCTGAAGTCTCCAGTGACTGTTAAGAAACATACAAACTCACGGTCAATGGCACATTTGCCAGATAATCTCCTATTAAAAAGACTCTGCTCCCATCAATGCAGACAAGAAACCATATAAAATTATTATTTGGCTATTTCTTAGCCATTTGCTTTGGGTTTTGTTCCTTGTGCTTATTCTGCTTCCTGTAGTTCTTCCTGATTTTTGTCAATGCTCATGTATTGCTAAAATATGCTTTAAAAGTGGAAATAAAATTAAAAGAAGGAATAAGTGAAAGAAATCTACTATATATCACAGTGAGTATAGTTAATAACAATACATTGTATACTTGAAAATGTTAAGAAAGTTGATTTTAAATGTTCTTGCCACAAAGGAATTATAAGTATTGGAAACAATACATATTTTAATTACCTTAATTTGGCCATTTCACAGTTTCTACATATATAAAAACATAAATATATGCAACTTTTGTCATTTTTGAAAAACAATTAAAATCCAAAACACAAATACAACCTATAAACATGTCTTTAAAAGTATTTTTTCATACTTAGCGATCTATTAAAGAAACAAAGAAACAAATATCACATGATTTCACTCATAAGTGGGACCTGAGCATTAAGTCACAATAGCACAAGGGAGAGATCAACATTCGTAGGTCATCGTCAGGGCATGGGGGCACGTAAAATCACTAAAGGTACCTGGTCCTAAACCAAAGGAAAAGAGGACCATTTGGAGGTCCAAACTTCACCTACATGTAGATTACTTATGTGCCTAGTCCTGACTTGTACCCCACATCTTTATAATAAAATAAAGGTTTTTAAAAAGTGTGTTTTTTTATGAAACCTTCATTAATTTATTTGGAATATTTTAAATTAAAGTCCCAATTTGACAGCTAACATCAATTTTATTCTTTAGTTATTCCTGAATTTCTAGAGACAAATCTAATTAAACAATTAGCACATTGTTTACATGAATAATTAGCAATTCTCAGTACTCCAAAACCCTCAAGCTTCACTGTCACTTGGTCCATATGATATAATATCCCTGAGGTATAGGAGGTAGATAAGGAAGATGAATAGAGTACTTAGGAGACTGCAGTAGGTGAAATACAGCACAAAATTCTGGATTACTAAAGAAAGCCATCTCCTCCACAGAAGAGAGTTATTTTTCATTAAAAATATGAGTTCTAGTGTGACATTGAGCCCAAGGAAAGATTGAGTGTCTGAACTGAGATGGTAAGTAACAATGAATTATCAGCCAGCTACCTATTAGAAGGTGTAGGATCAAGTCCACCAAGTTTTATAACAAGCAAGGGCAGCAGCAATCCATTAGGGATGTGATACGTATCAGTCAAGTTTTTAATGTAGTCATACTGTGTAACAAGTAACATGAAAATCTAAGTACCTTATAACAACATTTGTTTTTCTTAACCATAGGTGTATGAGTTGGCTGTGGGGTAACTCCAGGCTGCGAACTGAATTCTGTTTTCTTTGACATGTCACTCATTCAGAGACCAGCAACAACCCATCTAGGTCCTCCAATAATGAATAGCCAATGTTCAAGGGAAAAGGAGGGCAAATGGCAAAACATAATGCCTCTTTAATCTTCAACTCAAACCAGCACATTATCACTTCAACCTCTATGCCACCATCTGCTTCTGCCAAAGCAACTTATACGACTGAGCCCAATGCTAATAGGGTAAAGAAGTATATGCTGCTCATGAGGTGGGAAGGGGGATATAAAAAACTTGAGAGAGAAAAAAAGAAATTCAGATAAGTAAATGCCTCATGATGCATCTAAGACTAGGCTAAATGCAAAAGGCTAAGGATGCAAAAGGCATGACTACGTTTTATGAAATAGTGGTTCAGTCTTCCAGATCAACTACCTTTATTGCACCAATGTTTGTCTCACAGCCCACACTTTGTCTTCCTGAGACAGTTCTCTGTGACTAAGTGACAAGAGAGACACAAACCTAGGCATAATTCAGCATGATATATTGGCAATATCCTGATACAGATTTCTGCCACATTATAGCCACACATAGGGCTAGCTGTGTAGATCTGACTGGACTTATATCTCCCCTCAGGAGGAACAAATGAGAATATCTTTTCTCACAAAAACCATGGTCTTATATAGTCAATATTTTTATTATGATTTTGTGGGTTACAGTTAAGGGTTAGGTATACAAATATGCTTCATTCAGTCACCCATGTTGATAAGAGGTGTCTCCCCATCACCAAACAGATATTTACTACATTTAATCCCATCTCCCTTCCCCTCCCCGCCCCCATAGTTTTGACCACTGTCTGTCATTTTCTTATAGTATTATGTTGGATGTTCAAGGTCCACTATATGAGTGAGAACATGTGACACTGAGATCTTTGTTTCTGTGAGAGATCACTCAGTATTATAGACTCTAGTTCCATCCAGGTTGCTGCAAAATTCATGATTTTGTTCTTTTTTTATGGCTGCGTAGTATTCCATCATGTATATGTACCACATTTTTTAATCCAGACCTCTTTTGATGGACAGCATGGTTGCTTCCAGGTTTTTGCTATTGTGAACAATGCTGTGATAAACATACGTGTGCAGGTATCTTTTTTATAAAGTGATTTAGGTTCTTCAGGGTATATTCCCAGTAGGGGGAATGTGGGGTCATATGGGAGGTCGATATTTAGAGTTTTTAGGAATCACCATATTGTTTTCCATGGAGGTTGTACTAGTTTGAACTCCCACCAACAGTGTAGAAGTGTTCCCTTTTCGCCACACCCTCTCCATAACTGTTATCTTTTGAGTTATTGATAATTGCCATTCTGACTGGAGTTAGGTGGTATCTCAGTGTGATCTTGATTTGCATTTCCTTGATGATTAGTGAGGTTGAACATTTCTTCATGTGTCTGCTGGCTGTTCGGATGTCTTCTGTTGAGAAGTGTCTGTTCATATCTTTTGCCCACTTTATAATGGGCTTGTTTGTTTTTTTCTTTTCAGCACTTTTGAGTTCCTTGTAGATCCAACATGTTAAGACTTTGTCAGACCTGGAATTCGGAAGATACTTTTTCCCAGTCTGTAGGCTGTCTCCCTGCTCTCTTGATGGTTTCTTTGGCTTTGCAGAAGCTTATCAGTTTAATGAGGTCCCAATTGTCTAACTTATCACTAATGGCCTGTGGGTTTGGGGTTTTGTTCAGGAATTGGATGACAGTTCAAATTTCCATGAGGATATGTCCTTCATTTTCTAAGGTTCTTATGGTTTGAGGTTTTACATTTAGGTCTCTGATCCATTTAGAGTTAATTTTGGTGTATGGGGATAGATAAGGCCCTTGTTTGAGTTTTCTGCATGTGGTCAGTCAGGTTTCTCGGCACCATTTACTGAATAGGTTCTCCTCTCCCCAGTGGTGGGTGGTGGAGGCTTTGTCAAAGATGAGTTGGTTGAGAAATTGAGGTTTTGCTTCTGGAATCTCAATTCTGTTCCATTGGTCTATAAACCTGTTCCTGTACCAATACCAAGCTGTTTTGATGATTGTAGCTTTATAGTAAAGTTTGAAGTCTGGTAATGTGATACCACTTGCTTTGATTTTTTTGCTGAGGATTGTTCTGGCTATGCTTGGTCGTTTGTGATTCCATATGAATTCCTGTGTTGTTTTTTCTAGGTCTGAGAAGAATGTTACTGATAATTTGATGGGTATTGCATTAAATCTGTAGATTGCCTTAGGTAGGATGGACATCTACACAATGTTGATTCTTCCGATCCATGAGCATGGGATATATTTCCATTTGTTTGTGTCATCTTTGATTTCTTTGAGCAGTGTTTTGTAATTTTCACTGTAAAGGTCTTTCACGTTTCCAGTTAGGAAGATGCCAAGGTATTTCATTTTTTTTTGTGGCTATTGTGAATGGAATTGTGGTTTTTATTTGGGTTTCTGTTTGTTTATTATTGGTGTAAAGAAATGTGATTGTCTTTTGCACATTTATTTTATATCCTTAGACTTTGCCAAAGTCCTTTATCAGTGTAAGGAGGTTTTTGACAGATTCTCTTGGGTTTTCAAGGTACACAATAATGTCATCTACAAAGAGAGATAGCTTGACTTCCTCTTTTCCTATTTGAATACCCCTGATTGCCTTCTCTTCTCTGATTGTTCCAGCCAGGACTTCCAATACTATATTGAACAGGAGGGATGAGAGTGGGCATCCTTGTCTTGTTCCAGTTTTCAGGGGAAATGGTTTCAGTTTTTATCCATTTAGGAGTATGCTGGCTGTGGGTTTCTCATAGATGGTGTTTACTATTTGAGATATGTTCCCCATATGCCTAGCTGTTCCAGGGTTTTTATCAAGAAGGGTGCTGGATTTTATCAAAAGCTTTTTCTGCATCTAATGATATAATCATGTGGTGTTTGTTTTGACATCTGTTGATGTATTTAATTACATTTATGGTTTTATGAATGTTGAACCAGTCTTGCATCCCAGGAATGAAGCCCACTTGATCATGATGGATGATTTTTGAGATGTGTTGTTGAATCTAGTTTGTTAGGATCTTGTTGAGAATTTTAGCATCTATGTTCATCAATGATATTGGCCTGTAGTTCTCTTTCTTTGTTGGGTCTTTACCTGGCTTGGGTATAAATGTGATGTTAGCTTCATAAAATGATTGGGGGAGAGATCCATCTTTCTCAATGGCCTGGAATACCTTCAGTAGGATTGGTATCAGCTCCTCCTTAAATGTCTTGTAGAATTCTGCTGGAAAGCCATCTGGACCAGGGCTTTTTTTTGTAGGAAGTTTTCTTATTACGTGGTCGATTTCCTTGATTGTTATTGGTTTATTTAGGGTCTCAATTTCTTCTTGTTCCAACCTAGGTAGGTTGTGTGATGTCAGAAAGTCCTCCATTTCTAAAAGGTTTTCAAGTTTGTTTCCATACAAGTGTACATAGTAGTCTCTAATGATTTTGTATTTCTTCAGGGTCAGATGTGAGTTCATCTTTTGTGTTTCTGATTGTGTTTATTTGGGCTTTTTTTCTCTTTTTCTTGGTCAGTTTAGCTAGGGGATCATCAATCCTGTTTAACCTTTCAAAGAACCAGCTTTTTGTTTCATTGATTTTTTTGTATTATCTTTTTGTCCTCTATGTCCTGGATTTGGGCTTTTATTTTAGTGATAAGGAATCTTCTGCTGAAATTAGGGTTTTTGTGGTCTTGTTTTTCCAGCTTTTTTAGATGGCTTCTTAGGCTGTTAATTTGTGATCCTTCCATTTTCTTCATGTACGTTTGTAGGCATATAAATTCCCCTCTTACTACAGCTTTCATGGTGTCCCAGAGATTTTGGTAAGATGTTTCTTCATTTTCATTTGTTTCCAGGTATCTTTTAATCTCTATTTTGAGTTCATCAACAACTCAGGAGTTGTTTAGCATCATGCTGTTTAGTGTCCATGTCTTTGTGGGTTTTGGGGGGACCTTGTTGGTGTTAATGATTATTTTTATTCCACTGTGATCTGAGAAGGTGCATGGTAAAATTTCAGCCCTTTTAAATTTGCTTATGCTTGATTTATGGCCAAGTATGTGGTCAATCTTAGAGTATGTTCCATGCAGCGATGAGTAGAATGTGTTCTGTGGTCTTTGGATGGAGGGTTCTCTAGGTCTCACTTAAGTCCATTTGATCCAGAGTTACATTGAGGTTTCAGATCACGTTGCTGATTTTTTGTCCTGATGATCTGTCTAGGGTTCTGAGTGGGGTATTGAAGTCCCCAGCTATGATGATATTGGAGTCGATAACTTTTTTTTTAGTTTAGCTAGGAGCTGCTTTATGAAAGTTGGTGCTCCTATGTTCGGTGCATATATGTTTAGGATGGATATTTCTTGTTGATGGATTGAACATTTTATCATTATGTAGTGGCTTTCTGTATCTTTTCAAATTTTTGATAGCTTAATGGGTATTTTGTCTGAGAATAAGATTGTGACTCTGCCTTTCTTTTGTGTTCCATTTGCCTGAAAATTTGTTTCCCATCCTCTTACTTTAAGTCTGTGAGTGTCCTTTCTAGTGAGGTGTCTCTTGAAGGCAATAGATTGTTACCTGGTGATATTTTATCCATTTTGCCATTCTATATCTTTTCAGTGGTGCATTTAGTCCATTCACATTCAAACTAATTATTGAAATGTGAGAGTTGATCCCTATCATAATGTTCTTACAGAGTTGTTGTTCTTCCTGTTTGTGTGTTGTCTTTGTTTTGGTTTTAGTGTTGGATCATGTGTGATTTTAATCTTTTTGCCTGTACTCTTGTGAA
>NW_007060606.1:0-491 GCF_000164805.1 Carlito syrichta | reverse complement strand
CCAGAAAACAAGGCAGAAGCCTGCAGGACTCAGCCTTGGAAGTCACTCAATGTCATTTCTGCTGCATTTTCTTACCTCTAAGTGGGTCACTAGCTAACCTGCCCAGATTTAAAGGCAGGGGAGTTAGGCTGTCTCTCATGATGGGTGATTTCAGGTTCTAGATAAGTATATGGGATTGGCGATGTTGAACCATTTTTGGAAAGACACGACCCTAGCACTTACCATACATCTAGCACTTACCCTACTTTGATGAATATACATCTCCCTATTTAGACCTATTTAGACCACAGTTTTGTTGAGATCATGATTTAGATCTTATTCTTTGTTCTCAAAACTTAACACAGTGTTTAGAAGAGCGGTATAGTTTGAATAGTTGATTCCCAATGTTTGAGGTAGGGCGTAATGAGAGGTGCTTGGGCCATGGAGTGGACTTCTCATGAATACCTTGTCCTTCTCATGGTAATGAGTGAGTTTTTGTTCTGCTAGTTCAT
>NW_007060605.1:0-712 GCF_000164805.1 Carlito syrichta | reverse complement strand
TGGGATGGGTAGCTCATCACAAACCGGCCCGAGGAGATCCACACCAAACCGGTTCAGGGAAGATCTGCTGGGATCACTGCCACCGCTCCTGCGTCCGAGACTGTTCTACCCGCCTGGCGTGGGGCTCCTGTTGCCTACTCGGAGGCAGGCAGTCATCTTGTTCCTGTCCAGCCCCACCCCCTCTGGGGCGAGCAGATGAGATAGCACCACCTGCTGGCGATTCAAGGTAGCAACACCGAAACGGGAGAAACAAGCTTGATAAAGACATAGACCAAACTTCTGAACCGAGGTTAATCTGAACTGTCCTTCACAGCAGATCAGGGGAACTGACCCTAACTGCAAGCTAATTTACCAGCTTGAAAAGAAAACTAGAAATCAGACCTGAAAGGACATTGGACTTAAACGCAATGTCTCAGAGTGTGCTTCATTGATTCTATTAGTTTAATGACTTAATTCTATTCCTACTCTATTGTTCCCTTTTTTCTCTTTTCCTTTTCCTTTTCTTCTCTTTTCTTCTGTCTGTAAACCATGTCTTTGTATAGAGGAACAACACACTAATAAGGTGGTTGGATAGCTGGAATGTTAGCATCACTATATGTTTTATTTTTGTTTGTATGAGAGTTGGCTCGACTGTAGCTGTGGTCTATTGTTTTTATCTGTTTCAGTATAGGCCTCTCTCTCTATTTGTTGGCACACTCGTTTGTTTCCCCCG
>NW_007060604.1:0-834 GCF_000164805.1 Carlito syrichta | reverse complement strand
CGTCTGTTGGTGAGGGGTGTATTTTGATAATAAACTCAAAAAAGGCAGTCGACGAGGATGCTACTTTTGTTTTCAGGACACATATCCTCTCCTGTATGTCTCAAGACACCTGTTAAGTGACCAGCAGGGAAGGATGGAGGAAGAGCCCCTTGCCTCAATTGTCCACATCCACACACTTCAAGGGTCAGTTTTTGGGCAAAACAATATTCCACTCACACAGTTCGTTTTAGAAAATGTCATGTTTTCTCTGCTGCATTGTTCCCTGAATGTTTGATGCGTTGACACCACATTCTGATGGCATTGCCTTCCATGAGTCTTAGTGATGTTGGGATGGAATGAGGAGGGCAAATGCTGTCCTAAGGATGAGCAGTGATGGCCACCAGGGACAGGCATCCTGGGCAGTGGGTGGCTGAGGATGAGCCCAGATATCTCACCATCTCTTTGCTGGTGTGTTCCCCATGTCTATTCTGTCTGAGACAGGCTATCTGAGTCTGGCATTGATCCAAAAATCTCATCGCAGAATGAATTATCATGGGAATATGCCTTAATGCTAAAGCACTGAAGAAACTGATATATTTATTATTTTATTTTAAAAATTATGTTTAGTCAGGCTCGGTGGCTCAGCCTGTAATCCCGTGCCTTTGGGAGGCTGAGGTGAGTGGATTGCCTGAGCCCACTGGTTCGAGACCCGCCTGGGCAGGGAGACCTCATCTCTACATAAATCAAAAAATCAGACGGGCATGGTAGCGCATGCCTGTAATTCCGGCTACTTGTAAGGCTGAGGCGGAAGGATTGCTAGAGCCCAGCAGGTCGAGGCTGCGGTGGCCAGGAGCG
>NW_007060603.1:0-1061 GCF_000164805.1 Carlito syrichta | reverse complement strand
ATAATCGGACACCCTGAGGCAGAAAGAGAAACAGAGACCACATTGGAACAAACTTTCCACGAGATCATTCAAGAAAATTTCCCTTATCTAATCAGTGATACAAAAATTCAAACACAAGAGATTCAGAGAACCCCCGCAAGACAACAAATGAGAAGACCAACTCCTAGACACATAATAATTTGCCTAAATAAAGTAGGCACAAAAGAAAAAATCCTAAAGGCAGCAAGAGAAAAAGGCCAGATCACCCACCATGGAAGACCAATCAGAATAGCAGCAGATTTATATCTGCAGAAACCCTGCAGGCTAGGAGAACTTGGAGCCCTATCTTCAAAGTCCTAAAGGATAAACAATTTCAACCAAGAATAACCAAACCCAGCCAAGCAAAGCTTCATCAGTGAGGGAGAATTAAAATCTTTCCCAGATATCCAATCCCTAAGAACTTATGCAGCCACAAAACCATCTCTACATGAAACATTCAAGAAAGTACTAAACACAGAAGAAAAGGAAAAAAGAACAACGTTCTTCACAAGAGTACAGGGAAAAGAATAAAATATACACGAACCAACCCCAAAAGCAAAAGAAAGACAAAAAAAAAAGAAAAAGAAAAAGAAAAAAGAAAAAACCAAGTGGAAGAACAATAACTCAATAAGAACTCATGATAGGGATGAACTCTCACATTTCAATAATTAGTCTGAATGTGAATGGACTAAATGCACCACTGAAAAGATATAGAATGACAAAATGGATAAAATATCACCAGGCAACAATATACTGCCTTCAAGAGACCCATCTCACTAGAAAGGACATACACAGACTCAAAGTAAGAGGATGGGAAACAAATTTTCAGGCGAATGGAACACAAAAGAAAGGAGGAGTTGCGATCCTAATTTCAGACAAAATACCATTTAAGCTATCAAAAATTAAAAAAGATACAGAGGGCCACTACATAATGATAAATGTTCACTCCATCAACAAGAAATATCTATCCTAAACATATATGCACCTAACATAGGTGCACCAACTTTTATGAAGCAACTTCTAGGAAAACTAAAGAAAGATAT
>NW_007060602.1:0-672 GCF_000164805.1 Carlito syrichta | reverse complement strand
GCGTGCTCCAGTGATTTGTATGGCGAATGTCCTGGCAGTTCAGAGGTGAAGGAGATCAGGAGACAATCTGTGTTCCTCTGCCTCACAAAAAGCCACCCTTGCCTGGCTTGTGATTAGCAGTTTGGTTAGACGGGGACTAGAACAGTCCTGGGCACAGGAGTCACCTAAATAGCTTTGGATGGGCAGGAAGGCTCTATCTAAGCTGACTACAAAAATGCAAATGGGAGAAACTGAATTGTATGCAGCTAGGTTGGTACGTTTGTTTAAACTTTTAATTTATTTAAAGTAGGGTTATTTTGGCCAGACTTATGCTTAAGTCTGCGTATTACAATCTTGATAAAATTAATTTATCCTATAGTTGCGATTAAGCTTGTCCAATGTTATTTGGGAAAGTTCTTTATTTCCTCATTTCTTGTTTAGGCACCAGGAAATGTTTAGGGTTCTTCTTCATCCATTATTTATTTTTTCTTCAACCTTTCCTGGGTTCCTCCCTAATTCTATCTTTTTTTTTTTTTTTTTTTTTTGCGTTGTAGTCTCACCCTTATTTTACAGTAGCCTGCTCACAGTCACTGCAGCCTTGACCTGCTGGGCTCAGGTGATCCTTTTGCCTCAGCCTTTCCCAAGTATCTGGAACTACACCCTGCTAGTTTTTTGATTTATTGTAGAGATGAG
>NW_007060601.1:0-806 GCF_000164805.1 Carlito syrichta | reverse complement strand
CTCAAATGTGCTGAAAAGTAAAAGATAAACAACCCTATTGAAAAGTGGGCAAAAGATATGAATAGACACTTCCCAAAAGAAGACATACGAGCATCCAACAGCCTCCACAGAGACTGAGTATTTTTTATGTGTCTGTTGGATGCTCGTATGTCTTCTTTTGGGAAGTGTCTATAGGGTTGTTTATCTTTTACTTTTCAGCACATTTGAGTACCTTGTAGATCCTGGATATCAGACCTCTGTCAGATATACAGATAAACAGTTGCCAGATAATTTTCCCTTTCTGTGGGCTGTGTCCCCACTCTCTTGATGGTTTATTTTGCCTTGAAGAATCTTATCAGTTTGTTAAGGTCCAATTTGTCTATCTTATCTCTTGTTTTTCTTTTTTTTTTTTTCATTAATCAGTATTTTTTATTATGGTTTTGTGGGGTACAGTTAAGGGTTAGGTGTACAATGACGTTTCATTCAGGCACCCTGTAAATAAAAAGTGTTTTCCCATCCCCCGACAGATATTTACTACTGTTAATCCCATCCCCCTCCCCCCCATAGTTTCCCAGTACCATCCATCATTTTCTCATAGTATTGCATTGGATGTTCAAGGTCCATTATATGAGTGAGAACATGTGATATTCGGATTTTTGTTTTTGTGAGAGGTCACTCAGTATTATAGACTCTAGTTCCATCCAGGTTGCTGCGAAATTCATGATTTTGTTCTTTTTTATGGCTGCATAGTTTCCACCGTGTATATATACCACATTTTTTTAATCCAGTCCTCTTTTGATGGGCAGCATGGTTGTTTCCAGGTTCTT
>NW_007060600.1:366631-367422 GCF_000164805.1 Carlito syrichta | reverse complement strand
TTCAGTAATGGTGCTGGGAAATTGGCTGACCACATGCAGAAGATTGAAACAGGACCCCTATCTATCCCATGCACAAAGGTTAACTCCAAATGGATCAGAGACCTAAATGTAAAACCTCGAACCATAAGAACCTTAGAAAAGGAAGGAAATACTCTCATGGAAATCAGAACTGGCATCCAATTCCTGAACAAAACCCAAAACCCATAGGTCATAAGAAAGAAGATAAACAAGTGGGACCTTATTAAACTGACAAGCTTTTGCAAAGTCAAAGAAACCATCAAGAGAGCAGGGAGACAGCCTACAGACTGGGAAAAAGGATTTGCCAACTCTAGGTCTGACAAAGGCTTAACATCCTGGATCTACAAGGAACTAAAACGTACTGAAAAGAAGAAAACAAACAACCCCAATATAAAATGGGCAAAAGATATGAACAGACACTTCACAAAAGAAGACATCCGAGCAGCCAACAAACACATGAAGAAATGCTCAACCTCCCTAATCATCAGGTAGATGCAAATCAAAACCACACTGAGATATCACCTAACTCCAGTCAGAATGGCAATTATCAACAATTCAAAAAATAACAGCTGCTGGAGAGGGTGTGGTGAAAAGGGAACACTTCTACACTGTTGGTGGGAATGTAAACTAGTGCAACCTCTGTGGAAAGCAGTGTGACGATTCCTAAAAGCTCTAAAAATCGACCTAAAAATGACCTCGCAATCCCCCTACTGGGAATATACCCTGAAGAACTCAAATCACTCTATAAAAAAAGATACCTGCACATGTATGTT